>NC_057832.1:124696151-124976151 GCF_910594005.1 Cervus elaphus
TTATACTGTATTTTTAAAAGTTAGTCTAAAAAGGTACAGCCTTTTAGAAATGGATACAACCTTAACTAGAGAGTAAAACTTGACAACACCATAGTGGGCCTAAAAGCAGCCACCAATTAAGAAAGCATTAAAGCTCAACAATAAAATTACATTAATTTCAATAATAAATAATCAACTCCTAGCCTAATACTGGACTAATCTATTAAAAATAGAAGCAATAATGTTAATATGAGTAACAAGAAGTACCTTCTCCCTGCATGAGTTTAAGTCAGTGCCTGATAATATTCTGACTATTAACAGCAAAATAAGAATAGCCTAACTATAAATAGCTTATTAATCACACTGTTAATCCAACACAGGAATGCACTTAAGGAAAGATTAAAAGAAGTAAAAGGAACTCGGCAAACACTAAACCCCACCTGTTTACCAAAGACATCACCTCCAGCATAACTAGTATTGGAGGCACTGCCAGCCCAGTGACAACTGTTAAACGGCCGCGGTGTCCTGACCGTGCAAAGGTAGCATAATCACTTGTTCTCTAAATAAGGACTTGTATGAATGGCCACACGAGGGTTTTACTGTGTCTTACTTCCAATCAGTGAAATTGACCTTGCCGTGAAGAGGCGGGAATATGCGAATAAGACGAGAAGACCCTATGGAGCTTTAACTACTTAGCCCAAAGAAGCAAACTTAATTACTAAGGAAACAACAACACTCTTTATGGGCTAACAGCTTTGGTTGGGGTGACCTCGGAGAACAAAAAATCCTCTGAGGGATTTTAAAGACTAGACCCACAGGTCAAATCACACAATCGCTTATTGATCCAAAAAAATTGATCAACGGAACAAGTTACCCTAGGGATAACAGCGCAATCCTATTCAAGAGTCCATATTGACAATAGTGTTTACAACCTCGATGTTGGATCAGGACATCCTGATGGCGCAACCGCTATCAAAGTTTCCTTTGTTCAACGATTAAAGTCCCACGTGATCTGAGTTCAGACCGGAGTAATCCAGGTCGGTTTCTATCTATTATGTATTTCTCCCAGTACGAAAGGGCCAGAGAAATAAGGCCAACTTCAAACAAGCGCCTTAAATCAATTAATGACCTTATCTTAATTAATCTCACAAACAAACTTCACCCTAGAAAAGGGTTTTGTTAAGGTGGCAGAGCCCGGTAATTGCGTAAAACTTAAACCTTTATAATCAGAGATTCAAATCTTCTCCTAAACAAAATGTTTATAATTAATGTTTTAATACTAATTATTCCTATTCTCCTAGCCGTAGCATTCCTCACACTAGTAGAACAGAAAGTCCTAGGATATATGCAATTTTGGAAAGGCCCGAAAGTTGTAGGCCCCTACGGCCTACTCCAACCTATTGCAGATGCTATTCAACTTTTTATTAAAGAACCACTACGACCCACCACATCCTCAATTTCAATATTTATTTTAGCCCTAAGCCTAGCCCTAACTATATGAATCCCCCTACCCATGCCATATCCTCTCATCAACATAAACCTAGGAGTTCTATTTATACTAGCAATATCAAGCCTAGCTGTATATTCTGTCCGTTGATCAGGCTGGGCCTCCAATTCTAAATATGCACTAATTGGAGCCTGACAAGCAGTAGCACAAGCAATTTCATATGAAGTAACACTAGCAATTATCCTATTATCTGTTCTCCTAATAAATGGGTCCTTCACACTTTCCACTCTAATTATTACACAAGAACAAGTGTGACTAATTTTTCCAGCATGACCCTTAGCAATAATATGATTCATCTCAACACTAGCAGAAACAAACCGAGCCCCATTTGACCTCACCAAAAGTGAATCAGAACTAGTCTCAGGCTTTAATGTAGAATATGCAGCGGGACCATTCACCCTATTTTTCATGGCAGAATATGCCAACATTATTATAATAAATATCTTCACAACAATTCTATTCCTAGGAGCATTTCATAATCCAATTCTACCAGAACTTTACACAATCAATTTTACTATTAAATCTCTACTGCTAACAATCTCTTTCCTATGAATCCGAGCATCTTATCCTCGATTTCGCTATGACCAACTAATGCATCTATTATGAAAAAATTTTCTTACCTCTAACACTAGCCCTATGGATATGACACGTATCACTACCCATTTTCCTATCAAGCATCCCCCCACAAACATAAGAAATATGTCTGACAAAAGATTTACTTTGATAGAGTAAATAATAGAGGTTTAAGCCCTCTTATTTTTAGAACTATAGGAATTGAACCTACTCCTAAGAATCCAAAACTCTTCATGCTCCCAATTACACCAAATTCTAATAGTAAGGTCAGCTAATTAAGCTATTGGGTCCATACCCCGAAGATGTTGGTTTATATCCTTCCCGTACTAATAAGCCCAATCATCTTTATTCTTATCTTATCAACGATAATACTAGGAACTATCATTGTTATAATCAGCTCCCATTGACTACTGGTTTGAATTGGATTTGAAATAAATATACTCGCTATCATTCCTATTACAATAAAAAAAGCATAACCCATGAGCTACAGAAGCATCAACCAAATATTTTTTAACCCAATCAACAGCCTCAATACTACTAATAATAGCTGTTATTATCAACCTAATATTTTCAGGTCAATGAACTGTAATAAAACTATTTAATCCAATAGCATCAATACTCATAACAATAGCCCTCACCATAAAATTAGGAATAGCCCCATTCCACTTCTGAGTCCCAGAAGTAACACAAGGCATTCCCTTGTCATCAGGCCTAATTCTCCTAACATGACAAAAAATTGCACCCATATCTGTACTCTACCAAATCTTTCCATCCATTAATCTAAACATAATCTTAACCATTTCCATCCTGTCAATTATGATCGGAGGCTGAGGAGGACTAAACCAAACCCAACTATGAAAAATCATAGCTTACTCATCAATCGCCCACATAGGCTGAATAACAGCAGTCTTATCATAATATCCCACTATAACATTACTAAATCTGATCATTTACATGATTATAACTTCCACCATGTTTACACTATTTATAGCCAATTCAACTACCACTACTCTATCATTATCACACACACAAAATAAAATACCCATAATAACAGTCCTAATCCTCGTCACCCTCTTATCAATAGGAGGACTTCCCCCACTATCAGGATTTATGCCAAAATGAATAATTATCCAAGAAATAACAAAGAATAATAGCCTCATCTTACCCACCCTCATAGCAATTACAGCACTACTAAACCTATATTTTTATATACGACTTACATATTCCACCGCACTAACAATATTCCCCTCCACAAATAACATAAAAATAAAATGACAATTTTCTACTACAAAACAAATAACCCTCCTACCTACAATAGTTGTGCTATCTACCATACTGCTACCACTTACACCAATTCTATCAGTACTAGAATAGGAGTTTAGGTTAACCTAGACCAAGAGCCTTCAACGCCCTAAGCAAGTATAATATACTTAACTCCTGATAAGGATTGCAAGACCATATCTTACATCAATTGAATGCAAATCAACCACTTTAATTAAGCTAAATCCTCACTAGATTGGTGGGCTCCACCCACAGGAAACTTTAGTTAACAGCTAAACACCCTAGTCAACTGGCTTCAATCTACTTCTCCCGCCGTGAGGAAAAAAAGGCGGGAGAAGCCCCGGCAGAATTGAAGCCGCTTTTTTGAATTTGCAATTCAACATGTAGTTTCACCACAGGGCTTGGTAAACAGAGGAGTATAAACCTGTCTTTAGATTTACAGTCTAATGCTTCGCTCAGCCATTTTACCTACGTTCATCAACTGCTGATTATTTTCAACTAATCATAAAGACATTGGCACCCTGTATTTAATATTTGGTGCCTGAGCAGGCATCGTAGGAACAGCCCTAAGCCTATTGATTGGTGCTGACCTGGGTCAGCCTGGAACCCTGCTTGGAGACGACCAAATTTATAACATAGTTGTAACCGAACATGCATTCGTAATAATTTTCTTTATAGGAATGCCAATTATAATTGGAGGATTTGGCAATTGACTAGTTCCCCTAATAATTGGTGCCCCAGATATAGCATTTTCTCGGATAAATAATATAAGTTTCTGACTCCTCCCTCCCTCTTTTTTACTACTTCTAGCATCATCTATAGTTGAAGCCGGAGCAGGAACAGGCTGAACTGTATATCCCCCTCTAGCTGGTAATCTAGCACATGCAGGGGCTTCAGTGGATCTAACTATTTTTTCTCTACACCTGGCAGGTGTCTCTTCAATTCTAGGGGCCATTAATTTTATTACAACAATCATTAATATAAAATCCCCTGCTATATCACAATATCAAACCCCTCTGCTCGTGTGATGTGTATTAATTACTGCCATATTACTGCTTCTCTCACTCCTTGTACTAGCAGCCGGAATTACAATACTACTAACAGACCGAAATTTAAATACAACTTTCTTTGACCCAGCAGGAGACGGAGACCCTATTCTGTATCAACACTTATTCTGATTCTTTGGACACCCTGAAGTATATATTCTTATTTTACCCAGGTTTGCTATAATCTCTCACATCGTAACCTATTATTCAGGAAAAAAAGAACCATTTGGGTACATGGGAATAGTCTGGGCTATAATATCAATTGGATTTCTAGGGTTTATTGTATGAGCCCACCACATGCTCACAGTTGGAATAGACGTTGACACACGAGCCTATTTCACATCAGCTACCATAATTATTGCCATCCCAACTGGAGTGAAAGTCTTTAGTTGATTAGCAACACTTCACGGAGGTAACATTAAATGATCACCTGCTATAATATGAGCTCTAGGCTCTGTTTTCCTTTTTACAGTTGGAGGCTTAACTGGAATTGTTCTTGCCAATTGTTCTCTCAATATTGTTCTCCACGACACATACTATGTAGTTGCACATTTCCACTATGTATTATCAATAGGGGTTGTATTTGCTATTAAAGGGGGATTTGTTCACTGATTTCCACTATTCTCAGGATATACCCTTAATAATACATGAGCCAAAATCCATTTTGTAATTATATTTGTAGGTGTAAATATAACCTTTTTCCCACAGCATTTCCTAGGATTGTCTGGTATACCACGATGCTATCCTGACTACCCAGATGTATATACAATGTGAAATACCATCTCATCTATAGGCTCATTTATCTCTTTAACAGCAGTCATACTAATAATCTTTATTATCTGAGAAGCGTTCGCATCTAAACGAGAAGTCCTAACCGTAGAACTGACAACAACAAATTTAGAGTGACTAAATGGGTGCCCTCCACCATATCATACATTTGAAGAACCTACATACATCAACTTAAAATAAGAAAGGAAGGAATCGAACCCCCCATAGCTGGTTTCAAGCCAACATCATAGCCACTATGTCTTTCTCAATTGATGAGGTGTTAGTAAAACATGATATAACTTTGTCAAAGTTAAAATACAGGTGAAAACCCCGTATACCTCATATGGCTTACCCCATACAACTAGGCTTCCAAGATGCAACATCACCTATCATAGAAGAATTATTACATTTTCATGATCATACACTAATAATTGTCTTTCTAATCAGCTCGCTAGTACTCTGCATCATCTCATTAATGCTAACGACAAAACTAACTCACACCAGTACAATAGACGCCCAAGAGGTAGAGACTGTCTGAACTATCTTACCAGCCATTATCCTAATTTTAATTGCCCTCCCATCTTTGCGAATCTTATATATGATAGATGAAATTAACAACCCATCTCTCACAGTAAAAACTATAGGACATCAATGATATTGAAGCTATGAATATACTGACTATGAAGACTTAAGCTTCGATTCCTATATGATTCCAACATCACAATTAAAACCAGGAGAACTATGACTACTAGAAGTAGATAACCGAGTTGTTCTACCAACAGAAATAACAATTCGAATATTAGTTTCTTCTGAAGATGTACTACACTCTTGACCCTTACCTTCTTTAGGGCTAAAAACAGACACAATCCCAGGCCACCTAAACCAACCAACTCTTATGTCAACTCCACCAGGTCTGTACTATGGAAAATGTTCTGAAATCTGTGCATCAAATCACAGCTTCATGCCCATTGTTCTTGAACTAGTCCCACTAAAATATTTTGAAAAATGATCTGCATCAATACTATAAAATCATTAAGATGCTAAAATAGCACTAGCCTTTTAAGCTAGAGACTGAGAGCACAATACTCTCCTTAATGATATGCCACAACTAGATACATCAACATGACTTATGATAATTACATCAACATTTCTAGAACTCTTTATTATTTTTCAATTAAAAATTTCAAAACACAGTTTCCATTTTAACCCAGAACCCACATCAACCAAAATACAAAAACAAAACACCCCATGAGAAACAAAATGAATGAAAATTTATTTGCCTCTTTTATTACCCCATTAATCCTAGGCCTTGCGCTTGCTACCCTCATCGTTATGTTCCCTAGCCTACTGTTTCCAACATCAAATTGTCTAGTAAATAATCGTCTTAGTTCTCTCCAACAGTGAATACTTCAACTTGTATCAAAACAAATAATAGGAATCCATAATGCCAAAGGGCAAACATGAACATTAATACTTATGTCTTTAATTTTTTTTATTGGGTCAACAAATCTCCCAGGTCTATTACCCCACTCATTTCCACCAACCACACAACTATCAATAAACCTGGGTATGGCTCTTCCCCTATGAGCAGGAGCTGTAGTTACGGGCTTCCGCAACAAAACTAAAGCATCACTCGCCCACTTCCTTCCACAAGGAACACCAGCCCCATTGACTCCTATACTGGTCATTATTGAGACTATTAGCCTTTTTATTCAACCAATTGCCTTAGCCGTATGACTAACAGCCACTGTTACTGCAGGACATTTGCTAATTCACCTGATTGGAGGAGCCACACTTGCACTAATAAATATCAGTACCACAATAGCCCTCATTGCATTTATTATTCTAGTACTACTTAAAATTCTTGAGTTTGCAGTAGCTATAATTCAAGCCTACGTATTTACCCTCCCAGTCAGCCTTTACCTACACGACAATACATAATGACACACCAAACCCATGCCTACCATATAGTAAATCCAAGTCCCTGACCCCTAACAGGAGCTCTATCAGCCCTCCTAATAACCTCTGGTTTAATTATATGATTTCACTTCAACTCAACAATCCTACTAACACGCAGCCTAACAACAAATATACTTACAATATATCAATGATGACGAGATATTATCTGAGAAAGTACCTTCCAAGGACACCACACTCCAACTGTCCAAAAAGGTCTCCGCTGTGGAATAATCCTTTTCATTATCTCCGAGGTCTTATTTTTCACTGGATTTTTCTGGGCATTCTATCACTCAAGCCTTGCCCCAACACCCGAATTAGGCGGTTGCTGGCCCCCAACAGGCATTCACCCACATAACCCCTTAGAAGTCCCACTACTTAATACCTCCGTCTTACTAGACTCAGGAGTCTCTATTACTTGACCCCATCATGGCCTTATAGAGAGAAACCGTAACCACATATTACAAGCCCTATTTATTACCATTGCACTAGATGTCTATTTCACACTACTACAAGCCTCAGAATACTATGAAACACCTTTTACTATCTCAGACAGAGTTTATGGCTCAACTTTCTTCATAGCCACAGGCTTCCACGGCCTTCATGTTATTATTGGGTCCACTTTCTTAATTGTCTGCTTTTCTGCCAATTAAAATTCCACTTTACTTCCAGCCACCATTTTGGCTTCGAGGCTGCTGCCTGATACTGACATTTCGTAGACGTAGTATGACTATTCCTCTACGTGTCTATCTATTGATGAGGCTCATATTCTTTTAGTATTAATTAGTACAGCTGACTTCCAATCAGTTAGTTTCGGTATAACCCGAAAAAGAATAATAAACCTAATACTAGCTCTCCTAACCAATTTTACACTAGCCTCACTACTTGTTATTATTGCATTCTGACTTCCTCAATTAAATGTCTACTCAGAAGAAACAAGCCCATATGAATGTGGATTTGACCCCATAGGGTCAGCTCGCCTACCCTTCTTTATAAAATTTTTCCTATTGGCTGTCACAGTTCTTCTTTTTGACCTAGAAATTGCACTCCTTCTACCACTACCATGAGCCTCACAAACAAATAATCTAGGTACAATACTCACCATAGCCCTTTTCTTAATTTTACTATTAGCTGCAAGCCTAGCTTATGAATGAACCCAAAAGGGACTAGAATGAACCGAATATGGTACTTAGTTTAAAATAAAATAAATGATTTTGACTCATTAGACTGTGATTAAATTCATAATTACCAAGTGTCTCTAGTATATATAAATATTATAATAGCATTTATAGTATCCCTTACAAGATTATTAATATATCGATCCCACCTCATGTCCTCCCGCCTATGCCTAGAAGGAATAATATTATCCCTATTTGTAACAGTCACCCTAATGATCCTAAATTCACACTTCACCCTAGCAACCATGATGCCTATTATTTTACTAGTTTTTGCAGCCTGTGAAGCAGCACTAGGATTATCACTACTAGTAATAGTATCAAATACATATGGCACTGATTACGTTCAAAATCTTAACCTACTTCAATGCTAAAATATATTATTCCTACAGTAATACTCATACCCCTGATCTGATTATCAAAAGGCAATATGATCTGAATTATTTCTACAACTCATAGCCTATTAATTATCCTCACAAGCCTTCTCCTTATAAATCAATTTAGTGGTAATAGCCTCAACTTCTCATTAGTGTTTTTTTCTGATTCCCTGTCAACACCACTATTAATTCTAACTATATGGCTTCTTTCCCTAATACTAATAGCAAGTCAACACCACTTATCAAAAGAAAATCTAACCCCCCCAAAAGCATATATTACTATATTAATTCTGCTACAACTATTTCTAATTATGACCTTCACTGCTATAGAACTAATCTTCTTTTATATTCTATTTGAAGCAACACTAGTCCCAACACTCATTATTATTACTCGATGGGGAAATCAAACAGAACACCTAAACGCCGGCCTCTACTTCCTGTTTTATACACTAGTAGGCTCTCTTCCACTACTAGTCGCATTAGTTTATCTCCAAAATATAATTGGATCCCTAAACTTTCTAGTGCTCCAATACTGAGTACAGCCTTTATCCAACTCCTGATCAAATGTTTTCATATGACTAGCATGTATAATAGCCTTCAGAGTAAAACTACTGCTATACGGCCTCCACCTTTGATTGCCTAAAGCCCATGTAGAAGCCCGCATTGCAGGCTCCATGGTCCTTGCAGCAGTCCTACTAAAATTAGGAGGATATGGCATACTACGAATCACAACATTCCTAAATCCACTTACCGAATTTATAGCATATCCCTTTATTATACTATCCCTATGGGGCATAGTTATGACCAGCTCAATCTGTCTCCACCAAACAGATCTTAAATCGTTATTGCATGCTCCTCTGTCAGTCATATAGCACTTGTCATCGCAGCCATCCTCATCCAAACACCTTGAAGCTATGTGGGAGCCACAGCCCTAATAATTGCTCATGGCCTCACCTCATCCATGCTTTTCTGCCTAGCAAACTAACTATGAACGAATCCACAGTCGAACAATAATTCTAGCCCGAGGTCTACAAACCTTCCTTCCACTAAGAGCCACCTGATGACTCTTGGCAAGCCTAACCAACTTAGCTCTCCCCCCAACAATTAACCTGATTGGAGAGCTATTTGTAGTAATATCTACTTTTTGATGATCCAATATTACAATCATTTTAATAGGACTAAATATAATAATTACTGCCTTATATTCTCTTTACATATTAATCACAACACAATGAGGAAATATACTCACCGTATCAATAATATTTCACCCTCCTTTACACGAAAGAATGCCCTCATATCATTAAATATTTTATCCTTATTATCGCTGAACCCAAAGATTATTCTAGGACCCTTGTACTGTAAATGTAGTTTAAAAAAAAAACATTGGATTGTGAACCTAATAATAGAAGCTTATATCTTCCTATTTACTGAAAAAGTATGCAAGAACTGCTAATTCTATGCCCCCATGTATAATAACATGGCTTTTTCAAACTTTTAGAGAATGGCAGTAATCTGTTGGTCCTAGGAACCAAAAAATTGGTGCAACTACAAGTAAAAGTGATAAACCTATTCTCTTCCTTCACATTAGTTACCCTGCTTTTACTAACTATCCCCATCATAACTACACGTTCTGATAACTATAAAACCTCTAACTACATATTCTACGTAAAAACAACTATCTCAAGTGCCTTCATCACTAGTATGATTCCCACAATAATATTCATTCACACAGGTCAAGAAATAATTATCTCAAACTGACACTGACTTACGATCCAAACTGTCAAACTATCACTTAGCTTTAAAAAAGATTATTTCTCAATAATATTTGTGCCAGTAGCTTATTTGTCACATGATCCATTAGAGAGTTTTCAATATGGTATATAAACTTAGATCCCAACATTAACCAATTTTTTAAATACCTCCTCCTATTTCTCATTACCATATTATTCTCGTCACCCCAAATTATCTATTCCAATTATTTATTGGATGAGAAGACGTGGGAATTATATCATTCTTACTTATTGGGTGATGATATGGACGAGCAGATGCACATACAGCGGCCCTGCAAACAATTCTATATAACCGCATCGGTGATATCGGTTTTATCCTAGCAATAGCATGATTCCTCATTAACCTTATGAGTCCTAAAATGGACTTACTGCTTGCCCCATCCACACCCTCTGAAGAAGAAGAAGAAGAAGGAGAAGGAAAAGAATGGTGATTGGAGTGGCGTGGCAGAGGGAATGGGAAGGTCACCTGATGCTGGGGGACATCCGTGCAAAAGAGAGATGAATACTGGCTGATCCGGTTTCTCTGTGCCATGGGAAGGAGGCAAAAGGACAGCAAGGTTGTGAGCACGTGCATCATAAAGCACAAACCTGTAGGGTCCTGGGATGGCATGGGGCAGCAGCAGGTAGGAGGGGTGCAATAGGCTAAGGAAGAAAGTGGGGTCAGGACCGTCTTTTCCTAGTAAGGATCAACGGAATCAACACGTCAGCTATGGGAAACCCGTGGACTATGGAACGCCCGTAGTGCTGGAAGGCAAGCATAAAGGCCAAGACGGGAGAGCAGACAAACATACCTGTCACACACCAAGAAGGAAACCAACAGTCATCCTCTTCCAGGAGGGAAATCTCTTTATACCTTAAGTTATAGTGAGTCTTGAGCCCCTACATTAGAAAGATGACTCTAGAAGTCAACTAGTGTAATTAAAGTAGAAAAAGAGAATGAAAACAAGCAAAAAAAAAAAAATAATAAAATGAACAGAAAGTACAAAAAAAATTAAAAAATGAAAGAAAACGGAAAAAAAAAAAGTAGAAGAAGAAGAAGAAAGAAAGAACAAGACAACTAAGGTTGAAAAGGAGCTGAAGAAATGAATCCAAAGTTTCAGCGAGCCTGTGTCTTTCTGAAGGAGCTCGCATTGGACCATGACCTCCGGCCCTGAAGGGCGAAAAGCATATGTGCTAGAGTCGCGGCATGTTTTGGTGGCAGGACCCTGAACCCTAGAAGAGGAGCTGGTGAGAAACCATAGAAACTGGAGTGGACCTCAGTCAAGGGCAAAGTTGAAGCAAGGGTTTCTTGTTGTCCGGGGAGGGTTGTCCTCAGGCAGGGGACTGGGGTGGGGAGAGCCCTCAAGGGGAGAGGGTAGGTGGGCAGACATGTGTTTCCACAAGCGTGTTAGGATCTGAAGGGCGAGCCCACGGAATTCCTCCCCAGCCCGCATGTGTGTGCTGAACTTGGAAGCCCTGCAGTGACTGTCTAGCAGGCAAGTCTGGAAGGCCAAAGGCCCTTGGAATCATTTGCATCCTGAGCCCTTTGGTGCAGGGCCAGATCGGAAGTGCGTGCGGGGCTTCGTCATGGGGAATTCCCGGAGAAAAGTGTCGGTGGTGGGATGTCCAGAGTGTGAGTGAGCACGCCCTCAGCGGCTCAGCCAATGAGGAGCTTGCGCGTGCGGGGGTGGGGCTGTGGGAAAGCCAGGAAAGGCCCGAGGGGGCGGGGCCCAGGCCCTTTCTCAGAGAAGCACCCTCTGAGGGAAGGAGGCTTCGTAGTGCAGAGGCAGGTAGGAGATGGAAAGACGCGTGGGCCTTGTTTGCAGAGACCCCGGGGGCTGCTTCTGCGCACGGGGGAGGTGCATGTCCGTCTCCCTTCAACGTCTTCCCCGGAGGGCAAGGTTGTCGGCCCAGCGCCGCTGGTGCGGATGCCCTTCGGGAACCCTGTGTCCGTGAGGGGCCATCGCCGGTGGTCGGGCGGCCCCAGCGGGGTGACTTGGCTCCTGGGTCAGCAGGGCTGGCGCCTGGCCACCAAGTCGCCCTGAGTTGGAGGGGGCCGTGGGGGGTCGGGGCTGGGCTTCAGAATCTGGGGAACACCTGCTACGTGAATGCAGCACTGCAGTGTCTGAGCCACACACCGCCCCTGGCCAGCTGGATGGTGTCCCAGCAGCACGCCACCCTCTGTCCGGCCAGCACCTCCTGCACGCTCTGTGCCGTGCGAGCTCACTGGACCCGAGCCCTCCTTCACCCAGGAGAGGTGATCCGGCCCCGCAAGGACCTGCTGCCGGGCTTGCACAGACACCAGCAGGAAGATGCCCACGAGTTTCTGATATTCACTCTGAATGCCATGCAGCAAGGGTGCTTGAGTGCATCCCAGCCGTCGGGCCATCCCTGCGAGGACACCACCCTCATCCGTCAGATCTTCGGCGGGACGTGGAGGTCTCAGATCCAGTGTGTCCACCGCCTCGGAGTCTCGGACACGTTTGCCCCTTATCTGGACATCAGCCTGGATATCACGGCGGCTCAGAGTGTGGAGGAAGCTCTGAGAGAGCTGGTGAAGCCCGAGAAGCTGGACGCTGAAAACGCCTATGACTGTGGCGTTTGTCTCCGGAAGGTGCCTGCCACCAAGAGGTTGACTTTGCACAGCACGTCCCAGCTCCTGGTGCTGGTGCTGAAGCGGTTGACACAGGTGAGCGGGGCCAAAAGGGCTCAGGAAGTGCGCTATCCCCAGTGCCTCGGCCTGCAGCCCTACACGTCTGAGCGGAAGGCAGGGCCACTGGGCTACGTGCTCTATGCCGTGCTGGTGCACTCCGAGTGGAGCTGTGAGCGAGGACACTACTTTTCGTACGTGCGAGCGGGCAACAGCCAGTGGTATAAGATGGACGATGCCAAGGTGAGCGCCTGTGACGAGAGTGCTGCCCTGAGCCAGAGCGCCTACGTGCTCTTCTACTCCCGGGAGGGTGCGTGGCAAGGGGGTGCTGGGGGAGGGGCAGCGGCCCCCCTCACGGCTGACCCCACACACCCCGGGGAGCCTGACCCCGCCGGCCCCGGGGAGCCTGCGGGAGTCGCCAGCCGCAGAGCTCCTGGGTCGCAGGTGTCCACGGGGGACACAGAGGTCGAAGGAATCAGCTTAGAGCAGTGGAGACGCCTCCAAGAGCAGAAGCGGCCGAAGCCGACCTTCGACCTCCGGAAGTCCCAGTCAGCCCTGCCTGCCGGCGCAGTCGTGATTCACCAGTCCAACCACGGAGGAGGGAGACACGGCAAGCTGCCTGAACAGGAGCACGACCGGCTTGGCCGTCCCAGCACTGACAGCCCGCCTCCGGGCCTCACGAGCATTGGCAACGGCCCTTGTGCCAGCGGGAGGGCCCGAGCGACCAAGAGGAAGAACAAGAAGCCGCGGCCATCTCTGAGGCTGTGGCGGTAGGTAGGCTCTGAGGCACATGCGTGAAGACGCCCAGGCACACTCTGCGTGCGGCACGCCCTGTGTGACCCACCAAGCGTTCCCGGCGAGGAGCGAGTTCCTGTGGGCGGTGTGGCTGGTGCAGCCTCCTGGAAAAAGGCGGGGCCTGCAGTGTGCCCGGGGCCACGGTGTTCACCTGGATCGTGCTGAGCGACTGAACTCTCAAGGGCTGGCTCTGCTGGGAAGTTCCTGGAGAGCATGGGGTGCGTGACCGGGTCTGAGCACGATCCGAGGGCCTTGCACTTCTGCGGGGGTGGGAGAGTCCTCTCTGGATGGGACTTTGGGTGTGGCTTTGCCTTTCTTTCCCCGTCTGCATTCTCTGGCCGCACCGCTGGCCTCTGGTCAGTGACGCGGCAGGGAAACGCCTCCCAGAATGCCCACAGCCAGCGGAGCAAGGAGATGATCTCCTGAGCCCTGCGGGGGGCAACGAGGAGCGGGTGCTGGTCCGTGAATTGTCTCCTTCTGGACTGTCAGGCTCTTGAAAACGCCCCACACGTCGAGCAGGGTCCAGGGAGAAGATGGGCGACCAGGCTCTATGGGTGGCATGTCCTTGGGAGGCGTAGTGCTACTTGGGAAGTGGACCTCCGGCAGGAATGACGCAGGGATGTGCTTGTCACCAGTGGGACGCTCCTGCGCACAGCTACCTGGGCCTCCATTTCCAGCGCAAGGAGTCTGCTGCAGAACCTCCAAGTGCTAAACGGGAGAAGCGATTCACCGTGCCACGAGCACCACCACCTGCATCACCGGCACCAACATGATGGCCAAGGGGAGAAAGGTGACCCAATGAGTCCCAAAGAAACTTCTCCACCAGCATGGCACAGGTGCCTAAGTGGAGATGGTCATTCAACCGTTCCTTTCTGAAAGCAAAGGTCCTCCCTGCACTGAGGAAAGACCCAAGCCTGCCCTAGATTTTGATAGCAAGACAACTGGACGTCCGACTCGGCCCATGCTCTCCGTCAGTCAGTTGTCTCATCCCGCTTGGCCCCGGACAAACACCGCTAGACACGGTGAGACACGGCCGGCCTCCAAAGTGTCTGGGGCAGTGGGGAAACTGTCCTCTCCTAGCTGCTTTCCTAACTGCCTCGTGATCCTGCGACCTGGTGGAGGGGCGCCTGAGGACCCTTATCAATCACCTCTTGTGGTTTATTTCTTGCTCTTTGTTGCTGGCTTCAATCCCAAAACCCTCTATCAAACGGTGGACTGGGAATTTGCGACTTAGCATCTCAGACCTAGAGGGCCAACTGTGGCTCCTGACCCCGTTAGTCGGCTTGGCAAGAAGCAGAGAACGTTCCGTTTGCTTCTCTGCCCCACACGGTTACCTACACCGCACCGTGCCCTCCGCACATAGAGAGGAGAAAGAATGATGAGCAGTATCTTCCCCCAAGAACACGAACAAGCGAACCCTGGACGAGGAATTGGAGCCACCCACAGCCCGCCCTCATCATCACCAACCACCCACCTTGCTCCGCCCCATGGCCTCAAATGGACTTACTGCTTGCCCCATCCACACCCGAAGAAGGAGAAGGACAAGGAGAAGGAAAGAACGCTGATTGGAATGGTGTGGCAGAGGGAATGGGAAAGTCGCCTTATGCTGGGTGACATCCTTGCGAAAGAGAGAAAAATACTAGCTGAACTGGCCTTTCTGTGCCATGGGAAGGAGGCAAAAGGACAGCAAGGTTGTGAGCACATGCGTCGTAAGGCACAAAGTGGTAGGGTCCTGGGATGGGATGGGGCAGCGGGAGGTGGGAGGGGTGCTATAGGCTAAGGAAGAAAGTGGGGTCATGGCCGCCTTTTCCTAGTAAGGATCAACGGAATCAACACATCAGCTATGGGAAACCCGTGGACTGTGGAACCCCATAGTGCTGGAAGGCAAGCATAATCTCCAAGATGCCCATGAAATTCCTCCCCAGCTTGCCCGCATGTGTGTGCTGAACTTGGAAGCACTGCAGTTTCTGTCTAGTTTCTCTCTATAGTCTTGGGACAGGCAGCTGGCATCTCAGCCCCTGCACTCCTCTGCTCCACTAACACCCAGAGCCCCTGCAGGCAATCAGAACTCTGACTCTGCAGGCCTGGGATCCCTATGTCCACAGTCTCTTCCTTCACATCAGGAGCCTGTAGCAATTCACTTGGTTTGCCCATCATCCATGCCCAGAGCTGCTGGCTCTAACATACGCCTGTGTAGTCCTTCTCTCCATAAGCTTTGAGCTGATATCCCAAGGGAAGACCATTCCCCTCACAAAGCAGGGATGAACCATGGGAACAACTTCAAATTTGCACCTGGACCCATTATACAAACTCTGTGTGCACACTCAACTCCCAAAGACACTACCCTTTTCACTGTGCTCTCTGCATGGCATGGACATTGCTTACTTGAAGAATCCAGGCTCACTTATGTGGCAGGAAGAAATACGAAGTACACGCACATACGCACGCGCGCACACACACGTACAAACATACCCCAGGAGCTAATCTGTACTCCTGCTAAGGCTGGCAATGGTGGGAGCAGAAAAGAGATCATTGTTGCTATTTCTTGGGTCTTCTGAGTTGACAGACCTTGGTCGTTTTACTGATTTCACCCTGGGGGAGTGCGGGCTTGGAGCTCCCTAGTCTGTAGTTTGCTGTCCAGCGCCCTGCACTCTATTTGGTCCACTCTACCCTTTCTCCCCAATACACAGTCACCATTAAGAAGTAAGAATCTGCACATATTGCATTGAATTTTCAAATTTGAACAAAGTTTAAGAACACAGAGAGAAATTGAATTATTGTGAAGAAGATAGTGAGAAAATTTTGTTTATCTTTTTTGTAGCTTCCAAAATGTTCAAGTATAGTCTATAAAAGCTTAATATTTTTTTTTAAATTAAGAAAATTAAATAACCCCTTATTACTCCTTCTTGCCCATGAACACCTCTGTCCCAGCTTCTGTCACACTGAGCTCACCCGACAGCATGCCTGTTCCCCTGGTTTGGAGACTTCTTTCACACTCATCATTGTCATCTATGCTCACCACATACCTGAGGCCATGGTAGCCCTTCACATGGCAAATCAGGGGATTTTCCCCCAGTGAGCCTGAGGGATGCATTTTTTTTTTTTTCTTTTAATAGAAACTTCTCCCATCTGTCCTCTCAAGTCACAGCCTTTATGGATGCTGTAACAAGTGGATGTGAATGATAGAAAGAGGCTGTTTCCATAACAGTCCCTGAGCTGCCATACACCTAACAGAGTGGTAGATGGTACTGGCACTAATATTTCCTGGGTGGTGTTAGAAGATCCAGGCTGAAAGGAGAAGCTGAACAATTTGGCAAGACACAGATCAAACCAGGAATGACAGCAAGTCCCTCTCATTGTTTCAATGTCAAGACTCAGCCACCACCGTCCTCCTCAGCATCCTTATGCAGGACAGTTGAAATACTGACCAGATAAAGCTGAGGAGGCAGAAAACAGTCATGAGAGCCAAGCCTCCAGAGCCCTGCTAGATACCCCAGGCATTAGTCCCCAACCACTCACCTGGCGGGGGGAACCCTCCTTCCAAACCGCAGAAATATGGTGACCCCTCCTCTCTCTGGGGTCAAAACACTATGGGCTACTCCCCACATAAACAAGGTAGTAATGTTTCCATTTTACACAGAAAAAAATGAACGTCATGAGCTGTTATATTCTGATTAGACCTATTTGTTCAGAGTTATTTAATTAATATTCAATTTCTAGGATTTACATCAAATCCCAGGAAACCCTCAGAATGATCACTTGGGGAATCTTGACTCCACAGAACAAACACCAGTCTCAAACATTTCCATAACTAATTCTTGATCAAATGCATCCAACTTTGTTCTCCAATACCCACCGAAGTGGTTTAGAGTCCCCCGTCCTTCCTGCTGTGCCCTCCCCTGACCCTCTGGATGCAACTGCCTTCAGTCATCTTGACTCCCCCCAGTATGGGAATCCGGCAACTTTGGAACCTTAACCTTAGTTCCGTCATCCATGGCCTCAGATATGTGGCCAAGCCACTGTGAATCTTTTCACTGGCGGGTGAAACAATCTAAGGAGTCATGTCTTGGTGGAAGATCAAGCACGCTGGTGCACAGAAAAGCTCGTAAATCCCCTTGCACAGGAAAGAAGCAGAAGTATGTACATCATAAGTCCCCCACAGAGCAGACATGCTCATCAAATACAGAGGAAGTTTAATTTGGGGTGAAATTTAGTTGACACCTTCAGAGACATTGGTGAAATACTACATAGATTTCTGCCTTACTAAATATTATTGGCAGAAACAGTCTTCATTTCATAAATTTTGTACAGGAGAGTATTTGTCTTTAAGGAAAAAAATTAAACTAATTACATTCTTCTGAACAAATTTATGTGCCCACTCAAAGCATATTCTGACATTTACTTGATGCTCTCCATTTCACCCTGCTCATCTCCAGGTTTCCCGTTTTCCCAGAAGGGTGTGCTTCCTCTGAGTACAAGTGCCACCTACTCTCTTGTCTTCATAAGATAGCTCAGGCCTGAACCATAAGTTCAGCCCTTGAAATAAACACCTCAGATGATCTGATGGCCACAGGAGAATGAGAAGCTGTCGCTAATGTGGTGAGAACTTGGGTTCCCTCCCCAACTAATCTTCTGCCAAGTCTCCCCCTGGCTGAGCGTTATCATCCTAAATGATGTCTGTGGGCAGGAGCTGATGTGAAAGAAAAGAGGGTGTCCAGAGGCCCAGCACCGCCCCATCCTCTCCCCCAGCAGCTCTAATTCTGGGCCTGGCTTCTTTTTTTGTTTGTTTTACCATGAGTACTGTTTCCAGCCATCCTAGGACTTCCTTTAGAGTAGTTCTTGAAAGGTTCCCCAACCACCATTGGCCTCACTTGTCACTGCTATACTTCCCTTCTGAAACTAAATTCAGTTCTTTCAGAAAGATTGAGTCCAGGGACTTCCCTGGTGGTGCAGTGGTTAAGAATCCACCGGCCAATGCAGGGGACACAGGTTTGATCTCTGAACTGGGAAGATCCCACACGCCACAGAGCAACAAAGCCTGTGCACCCCGACTGCAAGGTCCAGCCTCAGCAGGATCCAGGGGGTACCCTCGGGATGAATGGCATGGGTGAGAGAAGACACATGAGACCAGCCTTGATAGGGCCAAGTCTGCGAGGGGGAGAGAGAGAGAGACCAGACGGGGGTTACAGCCGAGTCTGGCAGGGCCTGGCAATCTTTATTTTTTACCGTGGCTTTTATACCCTAAGTTAGTACATCTCTAAGGGGAAGGTAGTTTAACATTACATCAGCTTGTTCTTCATGAAACCAGGGTGTTTTCTGCATACTTCTTTGTTTCTGAGGGTCTTGTACATTATCTTCTGGCCTTGGGGCCCATTAACATTTTATGCAGGTCAGGTGAATGTAAACCTATTTTCCATTTCTGTGGTGACCTTAACTGAAAGGTAGCAGTCTCATAGGGCAGCAGGACAGAATAGAAGTATAACCTTGTTAACATAAAAATTAATCCTTCTGCAGAAGTTGTCAGCTGAGTTTATCTAAGAAGTTTACCCCACACTGACTCTGTGACTTTGGTGAGGCAGGCAGCCTCTGCCTAGCACTCCTGGGTGACAATTAACAACCATCTCATTGTTACCACACTAGGGCTAAGCTCTTATTTTTCTACATCTGTAACTATATTAACAATGGTTTGTATAACACAACCTTAGCACCTTAAGAGCAAAACACAGCAAGCAAATGTTAACCCAATAGCCACTTTTAGAATGATTTTTCTTGTGTTTTCTAATAGGGCTTCCTCACCCCCCGAAGGGCTCTATGTCTATTAGGGCCTTTGTATGATCAGGTTCTTTATGTTACTTTGTGATTAGGGTATTATAAGCAATCATGCAGATTAGTACCAAGGACATAAATGCATTTGCCATACAAACTGAAATGCCAGCAAAGGAGTTTAAATTAAAACACTCCTTTCACCGTGGATAATCTCATAAAATACCACCACCCAGGAAACTTATTGATTAAAGTTTTAAATCAATTCTTATTTAGGAAGAGATTGGGGAAGGCCTTCTGCCTGTGTCACAGAAATTAGGGAGTAGTCTATTGAAGCAAGCATCAGAAAGACAGATATCATCTTTAAGGTGAATGCCGGGGGCAGCTTTTCGGAATCCCTGAAAACCTGATCTGCCTTGCCTGTCAGGTTTTCTCCCTCATGGCCTTGTCATGGGTGGGATCACATGTGCCGGCTCCCGGCACCCGACTACTGAAGTGTGCACACCCTGGAGCAGGCGCTCCACACCCAGAGAAGCCACCACAGAGAGAAGCCGGGCACCGCAGTGAAGAGGCGCCTCTGCAGGCCATGAAGGCCACACTGCCGAAAGCTGGTGTGCAGCAGTGACGGCCCAGAGCACCCAAAAGAAATTAACTAGTTAAATTTTTAAAAGACTGAGTCCAGAAAAAAAAAAAAAAATTAATGACATTTCATTTCTCTTTATTTTCATTCTTCTGCTGACATTCTGTTCTTGATTCTGTTAGATATTTAGAATGCTTACAAAACTCCAGGTCACAGAAAAGGAGGAATTCCCAGTTAGAGTTCAGCGTCTCAGGGAACAGGTACACATCTCTTCTGCTGAACAGTCCAAGGAGATGTGAGGGTAGCAATGAACCAAAACCATCAGCAAACCCCAAGAGGAGAGCAGCCCATGGAGCCCAGAGCAGCTGTCTGCAGGCTCACCCCAGGGGCAGCAGAGGGCCCGCAGACTGGCTGGGCTTCCTGAGCCCCAGACAGTGGGGAAGGCTGTGGTCTTTCAGTGATGGTTCAGACTCCCCACCAGGAAAACCAGGCCTGACCTCAGCATCTCTGACTCAGTACATACCTTCAGGACCCACCCCAAGTCTGCCCTCTCCTCCTCTCTCTCAGGCAGAACGAATCGACTGCAGGCAGTGCGGGCTAGGCCACTGATCATCCTGGGTGCTAAGGCCAGGGATGGGCACATACCTCACCACTTGTGATTCTCAGGATCATAAGAACTTGCCTACTTCCTCATTCAGGGTGAGGAACAGCAGTGGCTGTGACAGGCAGGACTTCCCAGTAAGGCAGAGGGACAGGCTGAGTCAAGGAGAAATGACAGGAGGCTGTCTGTGAGGGAATCTGACCAGGGCGGCGTGGCCAGCCCCTCTATTCAGGGGCAGGCTGACGCCCTTGTCACCAGAAGCAAACACAAATCAGCCAGGGTCCCAGGGCTGTGACTCACAGCAGGTAATGACTCCAGGTTCTTCGTCCTTGTACCAGGCGGGCACTTGTGAATTGGGGATTGCCACGGAGAGCCAAGCCAGGTGGACGGTCAGTCCATGGAGCCTGCAGACCTTGACACCCACTGGGGGGAACACAGAGAGAAGGGCTGACAGGTCACCAACTCTCACTGAGGGGAGGCGGCAGGAAGCTTGGCCTGAGTCTCATTCCTAGGACCTACCTACAAGGTTAAAGACTGACCTGACCATTACTAGATTATTCTTAACAGAAGCCCAGCGTTCCTACTATACCCAGTTTCTAATGGGCCAAGGTGAAGATGGAAGAAAATGTTGGCATCATTCCTTTTTGGATTCATTGATAAATTCATCCAATATTTACTGGACATTTTTATCACTAGTGATAAAGATCAAAATCTGTCTTTGAGAAGCTCATTCTCTGCTGGTAATACAGACAGTAACCCCCATCCAGGGCAGTGGAGAGTCCACTCGCCCCGCCCAGGAGTCTGGAAGCCCTGACAGTCTCATAGTGGAGGGGAGGTTCAGGCGAGTCTTTAAAAGTGAGACTTTTTTTTACCCGGAGGCGGAGGCAGCTAGTGTGAAGAACAAGAACATTTGTGAAAATGAACCTCATTTCCCCTCTTCTCCTCTCAGGTGCTCAGACCACATGGGACCCTGTGCATTTCCTTGAAATCTCCAAGCACTCTCCAGGCACAGAGCATTTCCCTTTTCTCTGTGATTCCCCTGAAACACACTTCTCTTCCAGGGATAGATAGCTCACTCCTTCACTGGCTTCAGGCCTTTACTGAAATGCTTCCTCCTTCGGGAGAGTTTCCACACCACACATGGAAAACATCAGCTCTATCTTCCTCTGTCTACTGTCCTGCTCTCTCGCTCTCTCTCTCATTTTTTGTATCTCTGACAGCCTCTAGGGATGGGGCTGTGGGTGGAAGGAGATGTGGGGAGAGGGTAGGGTGGTATCTTCTCCCCACAGGCTTTGCTGGAAAATAAACTGTTTTTCTTCAGAGACAAGGCATGAATATAAACTGCAGGTAAATTGAAACTTAAATTGAAGATATTAATAAATTGAACAATAAATGTGAAAGCAAAAAACATGAAACCTTTTGGAGCATACATAACAGAATGCTATTATGATGTGTGGGGGATGAAGAACTTCTTTAAAAAGCCAAACAAACTGGTGAGCAAAAGATGGATAAATATGACCATGTTACAAGTAACAACTGCTGCTCATCAAAAGATATCATAAAATGAGGAAAACAAAAACCAGGGAGTGGAAAGTGACATGTGCAACAAGTGTAAAGACCTTTCACCAATAAACATTTCTAAAAAGTAGAAGTCAAAAACACATTAACAGGCATTGCATGGAAGGTGAAACATGGAAGTCCAATGAACATTTAAAATGTGATCAATTTCATTTGTGATAAATTAAATACTAATTAAAATTGCAACCAAACACCATCTCACAGCTCACAGTTGAGCAAACATTTATGAGTGACTATGAAAAAGCTGGCTCAGATGTGGAGCAGAAGAAGTTGTCATTCATTGTCAATCAGAATGTCAACTGTAGTGACATAGCATAGCTGGACAAGTGAACACCCTCAGTTTCATTAATTCCCATCCATCTCATAAAGTAGATACATGTGAACCATATTCTTAACAGCAGAGAGCTGTAAACAATTCCAATATCCAGCAACAATAGAATGGATAGATTTTGGTACATTTAAAGTATGGGCTACTATAGAGCAGTAAAAGTAATTCAATAGCTTGCATATGAATGAGTGAACCTCAGAAACCGATACCACACACAAAAGAAATATTATGTCACAAAAGGATAATCACTGTGATTCTACTTACATAAAGGGCCAAAAGAGGAAAAGCCTGTGTACTGTTTAGGAACTCATGTGCATTTGCAAATCTCAAATTAAAGGCAGGGAGTGTCATAGAATTGAGATATACAGAAAAATTAGAATCTTTTTTAATGAGAGTGGGTGTTGAGAACATGAGAATCTGCTTCACTATTATTCTGCAAATTATGTACTTTTATTACCTACAAGGCTTTCTTTGTATAATCTATTCCTCAGTAAGATTTATGCCACACATCAAAATAAATTCCAAGTGGCATTTAATATAAAATTTGATAGCATTAACCTTAAGAATAAAGTATAAATATGTATGCAATCTTGAGATGGGGAAGACCTTGATAATAAAATATAAATATATATGCAAGCTTGAGATAGGGAAGATCTTGATTAACTCTGATGGACTGGGTTTTGTCCCCCCAGGTAGATGTGTTGGAGTTCTAACCTGCAGAGACTCAGAATGTGACTGTATTTGCAGACAGAGTTTTTAAAGAGATAAATAAATTGAGGCCTTTAAGTTGTGCCCTAATCCAATATGACTCTTGTCCCTATAAGAAAAGGAAGTTGAACACAGAAAGAAACCCCAGGGATGGGTGTACACAGAGGAAGGATGAAGTGAGGACGCAGAGGAAGTGGTTGTCTGCAAGTCAAGAAGCAAGTCCTCAGGAGAATCAACCCCAACCACACTATGATCTTGGATGTCCAGCCTCTGGAGCTGTAAGAAAGCAAATGTCTGCCATTCAAGCTTCTGGGGATATGCTACTTGGTCATGGCAGCCCCAGAAAACTAACATATAAGCATTACATTGAATGCCAAACTACATAGAAAAGTCTTCATGGGTTTTACTACAACCTTGCTAAACTCTTACATGTCAAAAAATAAAAGGAAAATTACAAATTCAAAACTATAATACATTTGACAAAAGCTTGACATTACCAATACATAGCTCCTACAAGTATGTAATAAAACAAGTAATCTAGCAAAAAGTTTGGCAAGACCCATAAGCTGAAATGTTCATATAAAGAAATACAAATGTTTGTTAAAAAACAGAAAAAAAAAGTCAACTTCCTTCAACAAGTTAAGGTTGAGATATTATTTTGTATTCCATTAAGAGAAAAGAGCCTCATAAAATAATAGCATACAGATTTAACAAAGATTGTAGCTATCATCCTCAGCAGATCTAAGTATTCAATATTCCTTCTTGTTTCGTCCTTTGACATTACATATAGATCAAAGAGCTGTAAAAATGATTTATGTTTGGCATGGAAATTTTAAGCCTCACTTCTGGGGATTTATACCAAGTAATTAGGTAAATATTTTGACTATTAGAATACATACTCTAAAATGAGAAATAATCTTTATTCTCAACATAAGGATTTTGTTAAACAAAGTATAGCAACTTTCACACCATGGGAATGTTTAAATTGGAAAGGACATAAATCAAAATATGAAGCAAGATCATCTTTGATGGATTTTTCTGAGCTGTATGCAGGTAAATTTAAATGTCGTCTTTCATAATTACCAATATTTTTCAAAGTTTGCTATGATAAAATATAGATTGCTTTGATAATAATGTGGTGGTGGTTTAGTCGCTAAGTTGTGTCTGACTCTTTGTGAACCCAGGGACTGTAGCCCTCCAGGCTCCTCTGTCCATGGATATCCCAGGCAAGAACACTGGAGTGGGTTGCCATCTCCTTCTGCAGGGGATCTTCCTGACTCAGGGATGGAACCCATATCTCCTGCACTGCAGGCAGATTTATTACAGCTGAGCCTCCAGGGAAGCCCAAGAAGTCTATAAAGTCACTTCAAAAGCAACATGAAAGCAACTGCTGAGGGGTCTGAGTAGACTGGGAAGTGGACCTCCCGTGGGTCTGAGGCCAGGACAGGGCCATCTGCATCTGAACCGTGGTCACTCTCACTTGCTCTGCAATGTTGGCTGGGTTTCTGAAAGTACTGAAGTCTGAGTTTCATCAGCTGCCTCAGAACCTTGTTTCTGGAATTCAAAGGGCTCAGTGTGGGCACAGAGAAAGGCTGCTTCTCACCAACTCCTCCAACCTTGTACAGTGAGAAGTAGATTTTTAAAGTTGAGAGTAATAAGGTCTTTTTGAATCAGGGGGGATGCAAAAGGGAAACAGGCCAGAGAAATGGAAAATCCAAAGGAGGACTAGAATCCAAAGGAAGCTAAGCATGATCACCCTGTGCTCAGTATCACTAGTCATTCCCTGGGATTTGGGGGGTTGCTAGCTACCCTCACTATGCGAGGAAACCCTCACTCTGCTAGCTACCCTCACAGATGTGACAAACAGACTCATTGGAAAAGACCCCAATGCTGGGAAAGATTGAAGGCAGGAGAAGGGGATGACAGGCAATGAGGTGATTCAGTGGCATCACCGACTCCATGGACATGAGTGTGAGTAAGCTCCAGGAGTTGGTGATGGACAGGGAGACCTGGTGTCCATAGGGTCGCAGAGAGTTGGACATGACTGAGTGACTGAACGAAACTGAGCTACCCTCATATAAGTGCCAATATATGTCTTACCTCATGTAATTTCCCACACAGCTCTATGATGCAATAGGATTGTCATTTCTGCTCTAGAAGTAAAGAAACAGGTGATTAAAGACAGTAGGTGTCCTGTCCAAAATCACACAAGTAGACAGGGTAGCGATAGGATGTGGAAGTTTGTGTAATTCAGAGCCAGCTTGTGTCCATCCGCCCAGCATCCCTGTTTCTAAATGCATTCGCCCCGACTCACACAAGCACAGGCTTGGGGGCTGAAAATGACCGGCTTCTTACTTCAGCATTTGACAACATATTGCTGTCACTTTCAACTAGGTATCAGAAGGAAGAGAAAGATGGAAAACTAACTACATGGAACATGTTGTGATATCAGGTCATTTTTCTCCTGGTTAATGTTGTCTTCTTCCAGTGGCGATTCCCCCGGTTCTGCATGCTCATCTTTGTCGGACGGTGCTTGGCTGGTGGTCAAGATGGAGGTGCAAGGCCCCAGGAGCCCCCTTGGGCATCACCCTCTCAGCTCAGCTGTCTCCAGAGCATCTCCAGATCTAAGTGAGATCATTAAAACACAGCCCTGCCACTGTTTCCCTGAGGCGCCTCTGCCTGCAGTCCCTTCCTGCCCACCGGGAGGGCCTTTCCTATTTACCCACATCTTCCCTTCCCTCTCTCTCAGGAGAGTGGCTTCTGAATTGCTTTTCAGAGGATACATATTATCGATTTACCTTTCCTCATTCTAACTCCCTATACAAAGAAATTCTTCCTACCACTAGGGGGGCCATGTATCTTTTTAAAAGATACATTTTTTAAAGAAAAAGTGTTAAATTTGGAAGGAATTCTTCCTACCAGTAGGGGCCCATGTATCTTTAGAAAGATACATTTCCCTGCCTGCTCATTTCTTATTGCTGGTATAACAAACCAGCACAAGCTCCTTTTCTCATCCCTATGAAGAGGTCCAATATGGATCTCGCTGTGTGGGCATCGAGGCGTCGGCGGGGCTGCGTTCCTTCTGGAGGATCGGGGTCTGTTCTTTCTAGGCGTCACCGCACTGCTCACTTGTGGGCCCAGCAACCACTTCAGGCCCGCTGTGGCTCGTGTCCGCACGTCTCCTTCACCAGCTGTGACCCTCCTGACTCCCGCTCTGACTTCTGAGGACCCTTGGGGCCACACTGCACCCACACCAGTAACCCAGAAGGGCCTCCCCAGGTGTAGGTCCTTTCTGTAACCACACCCACACACGTCCCTTTTGCCATGTGAGCTAACACAGTCACAGGTTCTGGGGATTAGGACCCGGACACCTTTTGGGGGGAGGGAGCTGTTGATCACACTATTCTTTCTGCACAACTTGAAAGAAAATTACTTTAAATAATTACAAAGTAACTTCACAACAGCTCAGAGTATAATCAACTACTAAAATATGATATACAGATAATAAAACAATTGGGTCACAATGCGGGTCAGAATAAACCGGCCTAGAAGAATGCTTTCCTAATTTTTCACCAGCAAGAAACAATGATCAGACTGTATTTGGGTGACACCTGTCAGGGCCGTGTCCTGAAGCATGAGATCGGGGAGGGTGTGTGGGGTCCGCACAGACAGGGCTGAGCCCGGAGAGGTGCCGGTGACCGCAGGCCCAGAATCCACTGGACAGCGAGGCCTTCTGAGGGTTCAGGCAGGAGGAGCCCCAGACACTAGGGCGGGAGCTGGGTGGGCAGGATGTGGCTGCGGGTGTGGGGGTCCCTGAGATGCTGAGGCTTCTCACCACCTATTTGTGCAAGTGCCCCACCGTCTTTAACTCTCAGTTACCGCGGGATATCCTGATCTGTAGCGTCCATTCAACACAAAAGCACAACGTTTTAACAGCAGCCTGGCAGGGACTGCAGAGGGCGGTCCGGGCCGCTGAGATCAAGAAGCTCCTGAGAAACGGAGCACCGGCGCTGAGCCCGGGGTGGGGGACTCCTCCCGCCCCGCCCCTCGGTGATCCCCAGCCCCGGAGCTTCCCGCTGGGGTCCTCTGCGGGGGAGGCCCGGGCGCCCGCACGTCTGAGCCCGGAGCCCGGGGGACTCCTCCCGCCCCGCCCCTCGGTGATCCCCGGCCCCGGAGCTTCCCGCTGGGGTCCTCTGCGGGGGAGGCCCGGGCGCCCGCACGTCTGAGCCCGGAGCCCGGGGGACTCCTCCCGCCCCGCCCCTCGGTGATCCCCAGCCCCGGAGCTTCCCGCTGGGGTCCTCTGCGGGGGAGGCCCGGGCGCCCGCACGTCTGAGCCCTGGGCCCCGCGACCGAGCTCGGGGACAGGCCGCGCGCCGGTTCTCCCGGTCCTCCTCCCGCAAGTTCCAGCGGTGGCGGCCGAGGCCCCAGGTCGGGCCCGGGGAGGCGAGCGGGCGGGGGACACGCGGCCCCGTCGGTGGCCGCGTGCGGGGAGCGGGTGCAGTTTCTCCCCGCGGGGCCAAGCCCGTTCGATCGGAAGTCCTTAGCCCGGCAGAGGAGCCGCTGTGCCGCCGGCGGGGCCCCCGTGTCCTCCTTCCCGGCCCGCGGGGGATTCGGACCGTCTCCGGGGCCCGGAGGCCACCTGGCTCTCTTCTCGCCGCCTCCAGGCTGCTCGGGGCGCACTGGGCTGCCGGGTTCCCGCGCCCGCTGCGCCGGCCAGGGACCCGGAGCTCCTGCAGGGATGGCACTCCGGATCGCGCCCGGCCCCGGGCCCTCCGTGCGAGTCGCCTGCCCGGCGGCGAAAGCAGGGCTATTTCTTGCTCATGGTCCTTTGCTGGCACCTGACATGAGTTGATTCTCAGTCACTATTGAATGGATGATTGAAGGATGAGTGACAGGGGTGTGCTGGAAAGGGCCTGGCTCTGCGATGATCTGGAGATGCCACACATCTTTGGAGGATTTGGAGATTCACCTAGGTAATCTCTAACATTCATCAGCTCTGACATGTATTAATCTTTGGGCTTACCCCCAAGCCTGTTCCATTTGCTCCTGGATATTTGGTTGAACATTGGTTGTACTCAGTGACTTGAGATTCAAGATTAGGCTGTGGATAAGAAAGTTAAAAGGGACAGCAGTTTGGTTGCAGATAAGTACACACATAAAATAATCTACATAATTTCTGTGATCTTCTTTAAGTTACACAATTCAGAGAATAGCCACCACAATCACATAGTCATGCACTTGGCCAGATACTGGGTACTAAATTACCATAGCCAAAGAACCAAGTGTTATCTCTGAAGGTCTGGGAACTAGCCACATTTGGCCAATGGAGAACTTAACTTATGGCAGTTTTTATCTTTTGCTAAGTATAGACACTGGAAAGGGATAGATGACCCTCCAAGGGGACTAATCAAGCAGGTTAAAACTTGTACTCTAGAAACACAAGGGATCCTCTCCATGGGAATGTCACTTTATTCAAAGCTTTCAACATCCTCTGAAATGGGGAACATACAGGGCAAAACTCTGCCAGCTATACTTGCAATTAAAATTTGCTTCTGGCTTTTTATATGAGTGGATTCTCCTTCATATCTGTCCGTAGATTCCAAGATCCCGATTAATGTTTCCTGAGTTACAGAAGTCAGTTCTGCATCACCTAGGATTAGGGCAGATTCAAACCCACTCTTGTGGTTTAATGTAAAAACAACCTTCTGTAAAGGCCTATAGAACACATGGTCAGCTGACTCTGTGGCTAAAATCTGCGGAAAGTCTCTTAGGGAGTAGTTTTCCTGCCAGATGTTGGATACTACAAGGGAAGAGTTTCAAGTCTGGACTTGTGTTTCCAAACAGTTGCTTTAATTAATGCAGTGTTTATCAAAGGTGATGTCCATTATCACCATTGTTGGAAACAGAGTCATTACTGAATGACCACACCCTTTTCTGATATGGAGTGGAAATGCCCCAGGGCCACACACTGGGGCTGGGAGAATCTGCCCCATGACAGGCGGTGGGAGGAGATCACTTTCTTTTCTCACCGAGTTTACCTTCCACTGAATGATCATTCTCAGAGGCAGCCCCAAGACTCCACATGGAATGTCGAAAGGGTAACTGATCCAGGACCTCCTAAGACCTGCACTAGCCCTGCAGACCGACAGAAAAAGGGTGATCTAACTTACACATGGCATCTTAAAATAAATAAATAAATAAATAAAAACAGAGCACCAAGGTCATTAATACAGGACACAGATCAGTGGTTGCAAAAGGCGGGCTGTGGGGGTGTGAGGAGCGGGTAGAGGTGGTCAAGAGGAACAGACTTGCAATTATAGAAAAATAACTCATGGGATCATCATGTGTAGCATGACAACTATAGCTAATAATACTATTTTTTTTTTTTGCTTTTTTTTTTATTTGTGCACTTAAAAGTTCCTAAAAGAGTGTATTTAAAAAGTCTTCATCACACACACAAAAGTTGTAGCTTTGTAAGATGATGGATATGAGATGGACTTATGGTGATCATTTCAGAATATATACAGATAAGGAATCATTATGTTGCACACAGAAAGCTAATATAAAGATAAAAGTCAAGTATGCATCAATTAATAAAAACAAGAAAACGGTGGAAGGACGATGTGCGCTCTCACAATTGCTGAGAAAGATAAAGCATTGAGCTTTGCATCAGAGTCTGCAGTCTTCCTTCCTCTCATCAATGGGAAGGGTACGTACAGCCTTGGATACAGCAGATGGGATAGGCCTGGGGTTCTGCATTTCTCATAAGCTCCTAGGAAATGATAATTCCTGCAGATTCCTGGCTGCACTTTGACTAGCAAGGTGTTAAAGCTCCTGAGGGTGGAGATTAACTGCGCTGGTTTCTAAGGGATCCAGTTACAATTATGATGAGTACAGCACAGGGGCTTTTTTGGCCTTCATTCCTGACAGTGTGAACAGCTGCGGGGTGAGCTGAGGTGGCGATTCTGTGTGCAGAGAAGAGGAAGATGACAACTTTCATCGGTCTAGAAATGATGTGGTTTCATGTTCATATACCAACATCTGCAGACAGGTGGAGCCCACTAGCAAAACCTTCAGAAATAAAGGCTAAAATAACACTATGATTTTTTTAAATTATTATTTTGGAATGCTATCCACAATAAATAAACTAGATTAAAACAAAATGATTTTATGCCACAGCTCAAGTGGTTCAATTACCTGGGAGTTTTTTTTCAAGTTTTATCTTTTTTTTTTTTTTTGGATTGTGTCTAATCTTTTATTTATTTAATTTCAAGTTTTATCTTGAATTAATCTTGGAGGGCTCAGCAGGAACCCTTCTTAGAAGTGTCTGCAATTACATGAGGGCTTGCCTGAGTGTGTCACTGCTTGTCCAAAGCTCTGGTGGCAAATAAAACATGAATGACATAGGAAGGACCCTTTACTACACTTGTTAAAATATGGCAGGGACTTCCTTGGGAAGCTATAAGTTCTTGGTCACCGTGAGGAATAGAAAGTGAGCCTGCAGAAGACGCAGATGGGCCACAGGAGAGGAGCCAGCCGAGCTCCTCGTCCTCTCAGCTCCTCTGATAAAGGCTCTGTCTGACCCCCAAGACCCTCAGACACGCCTCCCGAGGGAAGCGGGTCCTGAGAGGCCTGGTGTGGGCCCCGGTGCTCTTCTCTGACCTGGGGGAGGAAGCGGTGCGCTCAGGAGAGACCCTGGGCGTGGAGTGAGGACCCCGGGCTCGGGCTGGGCCACTTGCCGAGGGACAGCATCCCCGCGCTCCACTGGGGTCAGCGTCCACGGGGGTAAGATGAGCAGCCCGGCCGCTCTGGGGTGTTTCTCACGGTCCCTTGATGCTTCAACAGTCCTTGGGCCCCAACAAAGCTGGCAGATGTCGGAAGTGTGTGACCTCGGGCAGGACTCAGCGGTAAAGAATCTGCCTGCCAACGCAGGAGACAGGTCCGACCCAGGAAGCCCCCACACACAGGAGCAGCTGAGGCCGCGCACCGCGACTGTCCCCGGTAGAGCGCGGAGCTGCGACTCCTGCGGCCCGTGCCTCCCGGAGCCTGTCTCTGCAGCAGGAGAAGCCGCGCGAAGAGAAGCCCGAGCCCCACCGCTGGAGAAAAGCCCCCACGGTAGTGAAGGCTCGGCACAGCCAAAGTAAATGAACAAAAAAAATTATTTAAAGAGAAGAGGTGTGTGACCTCTGGGCCCTGAGCAGCCCCCTGGAGCCCGTGGGGAAGGTTCTGGCCGAGGCCGTCTCCACAGACGAAGGTGCCGTGGGGCTCGGGGCGCAGCTGGCCAGTGACACCCCGAGAGGACTGCCCTCTTCCTGCCCACCTTCTCCGCCAGCAGGCTGGCAGGGGGGCAAGTCCTGGAGCCTGTCCTCACTCCGAAGTCTGGGCGGCCTGTACACGGGGTCTGTGTGAAGCGGCACAGGGCATTTCCGTCTGTTGGTCCCTCCTCTGTCCCTCCCCGGCTTGGAAGACCCGTGGAAGGCAGGGCTGGTGAGCTCTGCATACGGTGATCCTGGGTCCCCGAAGCCCCAGCTGCAGCAGACCCTGGGGAGTGACCGGGAGAGGGAGCCGGGCTGGGTGCACCGGAGAGCGAGGGGCTCTGCTGGGAGATGGAGAGACGGAGAGGGGGGCTTCCTAGAGCGAAAGCTGCTCCCCCACAGCATGGGCAGGGCCTGAGATGGGACCCAGATGGCCCTGCAAGCCTGACGGGGGAGCCGCAGGCCTCAGTCTCTGAGCAGGTGAGCAGTGAGCACCTCTGGGCCTGAGCGAGTCGTGGAGACTGGATTCCGGCCCTCAGGAAGCCCTGGGCCTCAGAGGGGCGTCAGGCAAGACATAAGTGCCCCAGCATGTGGCAGGTGCTCGCCGAGAAAAGCCACACAGGACCAGAGGAAAGGCAAGGAGTGACAGCACAGCCTGAGGGAGCCACAGGGAAGCAGCAGAGCGGTGGTTTCCAAGCCAAGGCCTCGGAGAAACGCAGCTCAGCAGCCAGGGACCCGGGGCCAGGGGCCAGCGGTAGGTGCAGCAGAGAGAGGAAGACCCCCTAAAACGGCAGATGTGAAGGCAGAGTGTTCATCTAAACTCCTGGATGATGTCAGAGGCGGCGTGGACTGCGAGGTGGACACAGCGGGTGAAGGCTGGCCAAGGAAGGGGGCAGGGGAGAGAGCGAAAGACGGTCAGAGCCTGGCTGTGGATGCCACTCTCCTTCCAAGGGAGATACGAGTCACTCAGATGCTGTGAGTAGAGAACCAGATAAAGCAGATGAGTTATCACAGGGAGAAAGATAACGGGAGGCAAAGAGGCTGCAGCCAGAGGGCGGTCAGGAGCCCAGCAAAACCACCGGTGAGAGGAGCCTAGACTGAACTCAGGAGGCAGAGACCTGGAGGGAGGAAGCCCTTCAGAGCAGTCCTGGAGGAGGAGAAGGAGGAGGCAGGACAGCAGGAGCATGGAGAGCAGCTCCTACAGATGCTGAGGACCCTCGTTGTTTGGGGATGAAGGGAAGCTCAGAGAAGTCAGTCCCTGCAAGAGGAAAGACTTGAGCTCTAATCTCTGTCCAGTGTTTCCCAGATGCTACTCTCCATCAGTTCCCTAACGAAGGCTGTGTTTTAAAACTAACATGAATTACATTACTGTAACCCAGTTATCATCATCACAAAAGCTTTGAAAGTGTTTAAAAGCTTGATCATTAAAAATTGAAATAAACAAGTGACCAAACTGAGCTAAAATAATGGGCAAATGACTGCACCATTATTCACAATAATCAAGTTGCCCATTGACAGATGAATGCAGAAAGATAAGGTGTATACACCCATATTCCCTGATAGCTCAGTTGGTAAAGAATCCACCTGCAATCTAGGAGACCTGGGTTCAATTCGTGCCTTGGGAAGATCCCCTGGAGAAGGAAACAGCTATCCATTCTAGTATTCTGGCCTGGAGCATTCCATGAGCTATATACTCCATGGGGTCTCAAAGAGTTGGATACGTCTGAGTGACTTTCACTTCATTTCACTTCATACGCACATATACTGAAATATTATTCAGGTTTCAAAAGAAGTCAATCCTGCTCTTTGCAGGGACATGTATGAACCAGGAAGGACATTATGCTAAGTGAACAAAGCCAGAGGCAGAAAGAGAAATCCTGTGTAATGTCACCTATACAATGAATAAAATAGTCAAACTCATCAATGCAGAGAGTAGAATTGTGGTTGCTTGGAGAAGGAGAAGGAAAATGGGGAGCTGCTGCTCACCAGGTAAGACATTTCAGTTCTGCAAGATACACACCTTCTGGAGATGTGCTGTATATACTTTGTCTATAACTAATGAGATTATGTTGTTGTGTAGTCACTCAGTCATGTCCGACTGTGACCCCGTGGACCATAGCCCACCAGGATCCTCTGTTATGGGATTTCCCAGGCAAAAGTACTGGGTTGGGTTGCCACTTCCTTCTCCAGGGTGTCTTCCCAATCCAGGGACTGAACTGAAGTCTCCTGTACCGGCAGGCAGATTCTTCACCTCTGAGCACCAGGGAAGCCCCAATGACACTATGTTCTACACTTAGAAATTTGTTCAGAGTGTAGATCTCACTAGACTACTGTTGAATGTTCTCACTACAACTTAAATATAATATCCACAGAAGATCTGAAAGGACTTACTTCAACAGACATTTCTCTAAGGAGATATACAAATGGCCAACAAGCACAGAGAAGAATGCTCAATGCAAATAAAACTCACAGTGAGATACCACTTCTTACCCATTAGGATAGCAATTATCAAAAGTCAGAAATAAGATGTGTTGGTGAGAATGTAGGTGAAAATTGAATCTTGTGCAGAGTTGTTGACAATATAGTGTAGTACAGCCATTGTGGAAAACACCATGGCCAGTCCTTAAAAAATTGGAACTAAACTTACCACATGATCCAGGAATTCCACCTCTGGGTGTATATTCAAAAGAACTGAAAGCAGAAGTTTGAACAGATGTTTGTGCAGCAAGGTTCATAGCTGCATGATGCACAATAGCCCACAGGTGGAAGGAACCCAAGTGTCCAGTAACAGATGACTGGGTAAACAGAATGTGGAGTATGCATAACCTGGAATATTGTTCAGACTGAAAACATAAAGGGAACCTTGTCCCAGGCTACAGCGTGGATGAACTTTGAGGACATCATGCTAAATGAAATAAGCCAGACACAAAAGGGCAAACACTTCACGTTCATTTATAAAAGGTACCCAGGGAGTGAAACTCTCTCAGTCGTGTCTGACTCGGAGACCCCATGGCCTGAATTCTCCAGGCCAGAATACTGGAGTGGGTAGCCTTTCCCTTTTCCAGGCGAGCTTCCTAACCCAGGCTCGAACCCACGTCAGCCGCATTGCAGGGGGATTCTTTACTAGCTGAGCCACAAGGGAAGCCCATGAGGTACCTAGAGTACTTAATGACTCAAAGTAGTCAAATTCATAGACACAGAAAGTGGAATAGTGGTGGGCAGAGGCTGGGAATAGGGAAATGGGGACTGGTTCAGTGGGTGCAGAGTTTGAGTTTTGTAAGAAGAGTTCTGGAGCTGGGTTACACAATAATGTGAATGCACAGGTCACTGCTGAACTGGCCACTTAAAGTGGCTAAGAGGCTAAATTTTAGGTTATGTGTATTTTATCTCAATTTTAATATATAAATAATTATTTATTTATCTTGTTCCATGTCCAGTTCTAACTGTTGTTTCCTGACCTGCATACAGGTTTCTCAAGAGACAGGTCAGATGGTTCGGTATTCCCATCTCTTTAAGAATTTTCCAGTTTACTGTGATCCACACAGTCAAAGGCTTTGGCGTAGTCAATAAAGCAGAAACATGTTTTTCTGGAACTCTCTTGCTTTTTTGATAATCGTGGATGTTGGCAACTTGATCTTTGGTTCCTCTGCCTTTTCTGAATCCAGCTTGAATATCCGGAAGTTCATGGTTCCTGTTCTATTGAAACCTGGCTTGGAGAATTTTGAGCATTACTTTGCTAGTGAGCGAGATGAGTGCAATTGTGTGGTAGTTTGAGCATTCTTTGGCATTGCCATTTTTGGGATTGGAATGAAAATGGACCTTTTCCAGTCCTGTGGTCACTGCTGAATTTTCCAAATTTGCTGGCATGTTGAGTGCAGCACTTTCACAGCATCATCTTTTAGGATTTGAAATAGCTCAACTGGAATTCCATCACCTCCACTAGTTTTGTTCATGGTGATGCTTCCTAAGGCCCACTTGACTTCACATTTCAGAATATATGGCTCTAGGTGAGTGATCACACCATCGTGATTATCTGTGTCGTGAAGATCTTTTTTGTACAGTTCTTTGTACTCTTGCCACCTCTTCTTAGTATCTTCTGCTTCTGTTAGGTCCATATCATTTCTGTCCTTTATTGAGCCCATCTTTGCATGAAATGTTCCCTTGGTATCTCTAATTTTCTTGAAGAGATCTCTAGTCTTTCCCATTCCATTGCACCAAGGGCAACTCATACTTAAATATTTCTAAACACATTCATCATATCTTTTAAAATCTTTTGGATAGCTTTAATCTTTGACATTTTCCAGCTTTACTGTTGGGAATCAGTGTGACTTTTCCTTTCAGAGAGCATTGTTTGATATGCTTGGTCTTTTCCCACAGATGTTTTCCCCAGGGTTAATTAGTAGAATCAGATAGTGAGTCACCTTTTTCATCAGATGAAATGTGGATAAGAAAGAAATTTGTTTTACAATTAATATTTGTACACAGAGTGTAGAGTCCTAGTCACCAAGCTTCTCACTTCTTTCCAACTCAGCATGCAATAGACTCTTGTTCTAGCCATCCAGCTCCCAGGGACAGCCATGCCCGTGAGTTCTGGCCAAGCTAAATTGAGTAGAAGTTCCATTGGCTCTGAACAGGCCTGGTCTGAAAATGTCCCACAAAGCATCCTTTTCCCTTTCTAACTGAGCAGAATAGACCCACTGCCAGGGCCAGCTTTAAAACCACAGGTTGTTGATGATAAACCTATAACTCAAAGGTACCATGGCCCCTGAATCCTTTTGTTGAAAGAAAATCAACAAGCAGAGTCACTTGATATTTGAAAGCCTCTGTTCAAGTAAAGGTAAGATTTTATGATGTTCATGCAACTGATATTTTCTTGTTTATATGCTACAGTGAGTAACTTTAACTTACAGATTATGGAATAAAAAACTAAAAATTCTTTCAAATTCTGAAATAGAAAATAGTTTTTGAATATTTGAAAAGATAAAAAATACACTTGTTTATTTAAAAAACATTCAGCATGCTCTCTCAAGCATTGCTTTGGAATTTCAAGATGTACATTTGTGCCCACATGCTAAGTCACTTCAGTCATGTCCGATTATGTGTGACCCTATGGACTGTAGCCTGCCAGGTTCCTCTGTCCATGGGATTCTCCAGGCAAGAATACTGGAGTGGGTTACTGTGCCCTCCTCCAGGGGATCTTCCTGACCTAGGAATCAAACCCGTATATCTTACAACTCCTGCATTGGCAGGTGGGTTTTTTTTTTTTTTTTTTTTAACCAGTAGAGTCACCAAGATGTACATACACCAAGATGTATATACATCAAATATAATCCCATAATTTTGCTTTCAGACATTTTATAGTCAGTATAAAAATACAAAAGTGGCCACCACTCCTGCTTTGGATAATTGAAGTTGACGTGCGGTGGATATGGGTGGAGAGGCAGGAGGTGTGGCTCATCTTTGTTTCTGGGAACACTCTTAGTTCTGGCTTTTGACAACAGGATCTTTATAAGCAGCAGCTTTTGAAACATACTGGAAGATTGACCATATGGCTGGGTAGGTGGGAGATTTGTTTCTTTTGTTTGGTTGCTAAGTCATGTTCAAATCTCTGCGACCCTGTTGGCTGTAGCCTGCTAGGCTCCTCTGTCCATGGGATTTCCCAGGCAAGAATACTGGAGTGGGTTGCCAATTTCTTGTCCAGGGGGTCTTCCTGACCCAGGGATCGAACCTGCCTCTCCTGCACTGGCAGATCGATTCTTTACCACTGAGACACCAGGGAAACCCAGTAATTTTATCTTTGTAACTGTGTTGCTTGCAGTTATTTTTAGTTATTAGGTCATTAAAAACTCTGAATAATATTTCTCAATCCCAAGAGTATCTGATTGAAGACCAAGAAGAAACAGCTTCTATATACAGAATTTTCTAAATCCACCTGGAGCCAAGGAACTTCTCAGCCCAATCTGTGAAGCCTTAATCCACAATCTGTAGCAACCAACCCAGAAAGCCTGGTCACAACCCCTGCAGGGTTAAACCTCAATAGTCAGACTTTAATCACTGACTGACAGCTTCCTTATTTTTAATCATCCTTCCTATTTAGAACCAAAAGGGGGAAACCAAATATGTTCCTCAAACACACATAGAGGAGGCCCATCCTTTATCCAGTCCTCCCCCAGCTTTCCTGCATCACAATCTCTGATCACAATATGCTTCCTTTTTTCCTACCAGAAAACCAACCCATGCCTATGCCTGACTCTGGGAGATAGCAAAGGATAGAAAGGCCTGGTGACCTGCAGTCCATGGGATCGCAAAGAGTTGGACCCAACTTAGTGACTGAACAACAGCAACCACAATGCCTGAGTCTCTGCCGAACAAAAGGGGTGGTAACTGAGTCCTTCTCATTATGGAGCAAGAGTGCAATAAACAGTGCTCATTCTCTTTAGGTAATTTTTGTTTGCCTACAGATGTTAGAAGAGAGAACCAAATAAAAGTCAGGACAATATGTGCTGCTTCTGTTAAATCTTAAAAAAAAAAAAAAAAAAAAAGGAATCCTTTATCTATCACAATTTTTAAGTTGAAATCTAATTCACATAAAATTTATCCTGTAAAATACAACTGAATGATCTATCATCTGTTTACAAAGTGGTGCAACTATCACCACTACCTAAATCAGAGCATTTCATCTCCTCACAAGGAAAACCACTATCCATTCAACAGTCACTTCCCCTTCCACCTTCCCCCAACTTCTGACAATTTGTGTGCTTTTTGTCCCTAATGACTTGCCTGTTCTGCATATTTAAAGTGCATGGGTTTGTACAACAGTGGCTATGTATGCAGAATTCTTACACTTGGTGTTATGTCTTTGAGACTCATGTATGGTTTAGCACGATTCATTTCTCTGTTTGACTTGAGAATTTTCCTTTCTAGGCCATTATAATACATACACACACACACACACACACACACAACCAAGTTCTTTTCTTTTTAATTGCGAAAAACTCACAGGATATAAAATTACCATTATGGCAATGTTACGTGCTCAGTCCACGTCACTAAGAACTGTCTTTGTGCAGGGACCCTCTTTGCTGCACCGGCCCTGAGCCACCAGCTAGCACAGCACACCAGCCCAGCCATGACACCCCATCTCGGGACCCTCCGTACCACCCACCCTACCAGGACTCCACACAGGCCTCCCCACGGCGGCCTAAAGAGAGAACTCCATGGTGGGGTGGGCAGTGGTGGCAAAGGAGAGAGAGACCCAGGAGAAGGACAGGAGAGGCGGGTGGAAGAGCCTCCCATGCTGAGCTCCCAAGGCTCAGTCGCATGCTCGCCAGACCAGCCCTACTTAACTGCTGGGGTCAGCACCGGTCAGACTGGTGGGGAGGTGTGACCCTGGACGCCAGCAGCTTCAGCCAGACACCCGACAGTCTACACTGCAAACCTGCCAGGCCAGCTTCAGTCCCCGGGCCCGTTGCAGAGCCCCAGAGCCCCAGCCTCATGTGGGGGCTATGCCAGCCAGACCCTCCAGAGCTCCACATCCCCAGCTCTCAGGAGAGTCCCCTGAGCTCCCAGGAGATCGTGTCCACTCAGGATGTATGACAAGCGGCGTTAGGCTGGGACCAGTTGGACATGGCCACAGTGAGACCAAGTTTCTCTGTATCTCTTCTGCTCCTGAAGGGCCCACTCTCTGACTCGCTCATACCTTGCTTTGTCCAGGCGTCCCCCCAAATACAGCCAGGCTGCAGGGAGGGGTTTCAGGGCAGAGCAAGAGCTGCAGTGTCTCATGGTGAGCAGGGCTGGCCACAACTCACCCTCGACTCTGAGAGAGCATCACTGCGGGTCAGAAACTGACCCTCTGAAGGCACAGGTGACTGCTCCTGGATCACACAGGGGCCTTAGAACTTAGGTTTGTCTTGTGACCTCTACAGCTGTCTCTAAAGGATGGACCATCTAGCAAGGAGACAAACTGACCCCTCGTAATCACAGTCAGATTGGTTAAGGACCAAGTGGGTGTGGTGGGGCTGTGGGAATGGGGATGGGACCTGCCTGCTTCCATTGGTTTCCCACCCCCCACTCCCCTGACCTTCTCCTCCTCAATATCATAACTTGTATTGGGCTTTCTTGGCCCAGACACAGCAGAAGTGATCATTCAGTTACTCAGTATTCAGTGGAATAGTCATGAAGTGACATCAAGTGTAAAAAGAAATAAAACTGAAAATAAAATCCATCCAGAGAGGTAATATTTTAGATGAGGTTAGTGTCAGAGAAGACCCTTGGGCTCTGGGTAAAGTCTCCCTGAAACTCTGGCCCTGAACAGGGAGGGAGAAGAAGATGACACCTTTGGTGAATGTGACCTAAGCCTGGTTTGTGTTTAACCAGGTCATTGATTGGATCATTCCTCATCGTCACATTTTCTGAGCCCCATTCTGCATGTGTTCGAGGTCCTCACAGGGCTCACAAGCTGGAGAGCTCATTAAAGTGTGGTTAAAGACTTGAGGGGCCCTGGGTGAGGCAGAAAATGGTGCGGGCAGAGCAGGGGATGGAGAAAGGCATCGTGGACCAGGTGAGGTCTGAGCTGGGTCTCCAAGGGTGAGTGATCAGTTAGCTAGGGCCTGGCTCTGAGCAGGACTCAAACACACAATGAATGACTAAATGAATGAAAGTGGAAATCTTCCCAGGAGAGCAAGAGTGCCAGCTCTCTGTAACTGAGTCCAAGCTTGTACTGCTCACCTCACGACAGGCCAATTAATTGAGAGATGAGTCGTTGGGGCGAGGACAGCGGCTTTATTCAGAAACCCAGGACTCTTGTCCCAAGGACCCATCTTACCTGAATTAGAATTCAGGCTTCTTTTATATTTATATTAAAATGTGGCTGCTGGGGCGGGGGGAGGGGGGAAATCAAATATTTCTTCATTCCAATCATCCTCCAGAGGGGATGTGTTCATTTCTGCCTCCCTGCTTTGACTCACAGGAGAGTCTGCTCAGGAGGTTTCCTGTGAGCTGAACAAAGTTATTTTAGCTTGGTGCTCATTACCTGTCATGCAGGGTTCCCAGAGATGGAACTTTATGTATAAGCTTATAGGCAACATTCCTTTAGCTGTTACCTCATAATAGGTAGACTAGGAAGGGTCCTTGTCTATAACGCATTCAGGCCAAAGCTCGGAACTGCAGGGCACACGGGGGCAGTGGGGAGATGCTCCGCGGGGTGCCCACTCCACCCCCTCATAGTCATCTTGCTGAGGAAGCAGCCTGTGTCTTGACTCCCCGGGGGCACCTGTCTGCGCTCTTCTCTCGGACAGGGCTGTCAGAAGCAACAGTCAGCTGGGCTCCTCCCTGATCAGGCCCGAGGACACCAGCTGCCTCACCTGAAAGGGGTCAGTCTCTCAGTCATGTTTGAAGCTTTGCGACCCCATGGAATATAGCCCGCCAGGCTCCTCTATCCAAGGGATTCTCCAGGCAAGGATACTGGAGTGGGTTGTCATTTCCTTCTCCAGGGGATCTTCTCCACTCAGAGATCAAACCCAGGAGGTCTCCTACATTACAGGCATATTCTTTACCATCTGAGCTACCAGAGACATGCATAAGAAACTGCTACTCCCAAAACTGGGGTCACAAGCCTGGGTGTGTGGTTCAGGCTCTATGAGGCATTTCACATCCTCCTAGTATCTCCTCTCATCTCCCTAAGAAACTCTCATGTCTCAGGACACCTCTAACCAATACTCTGCTTTTGGTGGGATCTAGTGCTCAGAGGTTAATATTTTCAGCCCAGAGAGACACAGCCTGTGCTTTAGACTTGAGAAACCCTCCCATCTAGCTCCAATCCATCCAAATCTCTCCCGTTCCCCAGATCCCACGGCCAGCAGACAGTCCCTGAGTCTGTTCAGCAGACAAGCTCCCACAGTGTCTGGCGCTGAGGCTCCTCCCGCCCCCGTGTCCCCTCGGCCCTGCACGATGAGCTCACAGTCCTGGGAATGGAGGGGCCCCTCTGCACTTCTTCTGTGGCTGCTGCTGGGCCTTCTTCCTCTTTCAACCAGAGCAGGGAGCTGGGCTCGTCCACGCCCGGGAGTGGGGGTGGGTAGGAGGGGACGAGCGGTCAGTCCCTCTGTCTCCCGCGGCCCTGGGGGAGGAGGCGCTGGGGCGCAGGGCGGACAGGGCTTGGCCTGCTCAGCGGTCAGGACTCAGGGTGCATTTGGGGAAGGCTGAACCTACTGGGGAATGTTGATGGTGACAAACTCTTTCCATCTCTGTAGGAGCTGCTCCAGCTCACCAAGCTCTCTCAAAACTAGCACCCATATATAAACAGCTTTCATCTGGCAACAGGAGGTGGGCTGAATATTTTCTAGGAAACTCCTCTCTAACCTCTGGGAAACATTCTGACAGGGTCTCTGATGATGCAACAGAGGTCCGGTTTGGTTAAGAATCAAGGACTCACTGTTTGGCACATGGATCTCCTTGCTATGTAGCAGCCCTGATGGGACGGGAGTTTGGGAGAGAAAGGACACATGGATGTGTATGGCTGAATTGTTCCCTTTGGTGTTCACTTGAAATTATCACAGCACTGTTTGCTAAGTGGCTATACCTCAAATAAAAAACAAAAGTTAAAAAGACAACAACACAAGACCAAAAACTCAGAAAAAGAAGACTGGATGATCTGGACATTGGCTTCAAAAGTACATTTTGGTAACACAGAAAACTACAGTGTTTCAAAATCCTAGTTTATGATTTAGAATCTATGATATTTAGATGACTGATCAATTGTGTAATACAGGCACCAATAAAAATACAAGCTAAAGGCTAACCGGTTTTAATATCATTTTCTGTTTTCATAAAATTTTCACTATAGACTGAGGCCAGGGCACATGATATCTGTTTGTGTGTCTCCCTCCCTCCACCTCCCTCTTGCTCTAGTTTTAAATTTATGTCACTAGAGAGTTCACTCCAGCTCTCCTGCAACACACACCTTCATTCTGTAGGAGAAGTGATAACACTCGCTTACACTCGTGTAAGTGAGGAGGTGACGCATGGTGACAGAATGAAGGAGACTGGTGGGAGACCCGGCCTGGCCTCAGCCTGGGGGCTTTGCCCCGACACTCGCTACCCGGTTCACTGCTGACCCGTAACAGGGGCCTGGAAAAGCCTGTGAGGAGCCCTGGCTAAGAACCTTCATGCTCGTCTCGCCATTTACATCGTGAGCACGAAGTTCTCAAAGATCTTCAGATTTCTGATTTTTTCTGATTTCTTTAGTCTTCATTAGTCTTCTCACCAGGGGTGTCGTTAACTAAATCAGCCTATATGTTATTAATATTAACATATATTATTGGTTTATAGATATTATTATAATAAAATAATAATAATACATCACATTTAATATTTACTTGCATTATATATACATATGTTTATATAGCATTATATTAAAATAAGTTAAATTAATAAATATAAATAAACTAGCACAACAATATGAGTATATATTACTCCTCAGAGGCAGGCCTTTTTCTTTTGTATGGTCAGCTCTTCCTACTGACCATATTGTGTTTGCCAGAAAACAATGAAGACTGAGGCCAGAGTGAAAGTGAGGGGAAGGCAGGCAGAGAAGACCCAGCCTGAAATTACAGGGGAGACACAATGAGTCACTCAAGTGAGAGAAGTGTGCTCCCGAGACCAACCTGAACTGCAGTCTTAGTGAGGGGAGCAGATGTGACCCCTCACCCGGCCCATCGGCCCCTTCTGGGGAGGCTGAGCAGGAGGAAGCCTCCTCCAGGTCTCTCCTCCGGCTCCTCCCGGGGACCCTCTCATCCTCCCCAGTCTCTGCTGCGACCTTTGTCCTTTGCTGCCAGCAGGCCGTTCACTGCCCTCCGCTGTTCTCCTACCGGCTCTCTTTCCTTCCCTTCCTGATTCTCTGGGCTGCTACCGGCCAGGCTGGAGACGCAGGCATCACAAGACCTCCCTCCAGCCAGTGAGCTATCCTCGCCCCGCCCTCCTCCTTGAGAGCTGGGTTAATGGGGTGCCTGGGGTTTATTACTGAGGCTTTCCTTGCTCTCAGATTCCTCCCTTCCAGATGCTGAGATGTGCAGGGCAACTAAAGACATTTCTGCATTTCCCTGAATGTGGATGCTAGATGAACCTAGTTTCCTTAGAGCAGAATCATATTGTTCTAAACAAAGATTTTTATATTCCCCCAAACAGGAAATGGTGACACCTCAAAGTCATACTGTTACATGACAAAAGCAAGTTGTAAAACAACACACATTATTTGTCTAACTGAACTAAATAATGATACTATATTATCTGTGTAAATATATATATATATATTTGCAATATATATATTTGAAAATGTTTTTTTAAAAGCTGGAGGAATATATACAAATGAACTACAGACACCTGATGGGGATGAAAGAGAAATTTTACTTTTACTCTAAATTATCCAGTGTTTTTGTGTGTACTTTTAATTCAGGATGAACTTGAACGAGAGTGTATATTGCTTGTATGAAATAAACACTTTACATATGATTGTACAGAACTAGCTTATCATAAAAACTGAACCAATGTATTTCAGAGTGAAACAAGTGATAAGCTATGTGGAAGAGAATGAATATTTGATGGAGAGTTAAAGACAGAATGAGCACACGAGCAGCCCAATCAATGAAATGCGGGCTGCACACTGCTGTCTCCTCCAGTCACTAGAACATCCCTTGAACACTTGCTGGGTTTAAGTCAGCCTGGAAATCAGTTACCTGTCCAAGGCAAGTCAGAATTTATGCCAGGCCCATAGTAAAGACATGTTTTAACTAATTTGGCTGCCAATATCTCTGAGGGGAAGAATATGTACACTTTATTCTCAAAACTTATTTTGGCCTGTCCTATAATGGATTATTTCATTAAAAACAAAACACTCAAACTAACATTGAAAACCACCGTTTTGGTGTACCTTAAAGCTTTTGCCATTTTACAGCTTTCTCCTTTTCTGTCATCTCTTAAACACATGCAAAACAAATACAGTGGAGTTCCCTGCAGGATCATCTACTCAGGGAGCTCTGGGCATCAGTCCTTACTAGGAGTTAAAGTGGCAAAGAGCATTTTTGCTGCAGAATTCTAAAGGTATTTTGGTGTTGGATAATCTGGACCTGTGGAAATCATATGATAGCCTGATACTGTTTCTTACAACTGCTGCAGTTCAATGATTTTCAATATCTTACTTTCTGTAAGCAAATATTGAGAATGCTCAGGAGAGAGCCTAAATATAATGACATAACTCGTTATAAATAGCATGTAAGTAGAAAGTGTAGTTAGATGTGAGCCTAACTTACCTTAATATCCTGGTTCCTGTGGCTCCCAGTCCATAAGACTCAGACTACATTCCTTGGGCATTTCTACGGAGTGGACAGTAGGTGGCACTTTCAGACTGTTTAAAAAACAGTTCACTGGCTTTGGCTTGTTTGCTTGCTTTTTAACAGTTTTACCACCATTGCACAGAAAAGAAAGTAATTTCGTACATATGTGTATGAAGTCCAGATCAATGTCTTGGGAGCAATTTCAGAACACAAAGCTATTTAACTGAATCTGTAGGAAGCATTTACAAATAACCACACACAAAAAAGACGCTACCTTTCTGTAGATCCAAACTGCAAAAAGAAAGTGAAAGTCACTCAGTCATGTCCAACTCTTTGTGACCCCTTGGACTGTAATCCCGCCAGGCTCCTCTGCCCATGGAATTCTCCAGGCAAGAATGCTGGAGTGAGTTGCCATTCCCTTCTCTAGGTGTTGGGAGCCACCGGGGTGTGCCCAAACCGAACCAAGGTCGCGGGACGAGAGAGGAACCTGCAAGGCAGCTCTTTCTCGCACGGGGCTGCCCCGGGGGCCCAATATGTCCCCTCTGGAGCCGCCAGGATGAGAAAGGAATCTGCAAGCAGCTCTTCCCCTTGAGATTGTCCCGGGGGCCCAGTATGTCCCTTTCTTCCTTCTGTCTTACTGTTGTTGGGCTTTCTATTAATTTTTGGAAATATAATATATAGTAATAAGGCCTCCCTGGAAAAGTCCAAGCCTTTTTTGGAAATGCTCATGATTGCTCTGGCTCAGGACATGACCATAAACATCAAGTCAGCAAAGAAAAGGTCAGAGGTATAGTCTGGCTGCTTGCTTAAAAGATTATAATGTTCTAGAATAGAAAAGAGTAGAGGCATTTAGATTTAGAAGTAGATGCACTACATCAGTTTACTTGCTCCTTGGTTGAGAGGGTTTTCTTTATTGCTATTTCCTTGCTGCTATTTGTTTATTGTTTCCCTTTCTTTAAACAACATGAGATTATGGATATTTTTGTAGAGTTAGCAAATGGGGTGCATAGATTTCAATAGAAGATTTATATTAACCAGCTTCACTGCCATTATCTCACTATTAATAGAGGTGTTTTGCTGCTTTAGAGGTGTTTTTGCTGTTTGATAGTTAATCATTGTAAATTGAGATTTTGTGGTTTCAGGTAAAGAAAAATATCAGGTTTTTCTCATGGTACTATTCTCAGAAATGTCAAACATGTTACTGTGACCCTTCCCATGTATTGTTTTATTGTCCAAAGAATTTACACTGTACCTGAGGTTTGTAGGACATTGTTTTTGTTAGAGTGAAAATGTTAGGCCATTGAGGCAAGAAGATTATATACAGGAATTTAAAAATAAACCCTGTAAATCGGAAACATTCTAGATGAATGCATAGGGGAAAAACATGGGAAAGAAAAATATTGACAGATGCATGAAACGATATCGGATATAATATGTGGTGACTTAAGGGGGAGGAAACGTTCATTCTATACAAACTGAGCTATCCTAAAAATAAAAAAAAGCTACCTCTTCTACCCAACCTTCTGTGTGTGTCTGTCTTCTTCCTTGCCAATGCCACTCATCCCTTGGGTACTCCTGGTCCTGCCGGGGCTGGACCTCGACATCTAGGGAATCTTTCCAACAAAAATTATCCAGTAATAAAATGCTTTTGGTGTTTGTGTCACAAATACTCTTTGCTACTTTAATTTTTGATAATGACAGAATCTCAGGTGGACCTAGGCCCTGTCCTAAACTAATTTGTGTCCTGTAACCCTGGTCAGACACATAGATTATAAGTTTGGTTTTTCTTGTTTGGAAACAATTTGACCCAGCTCACAAGTGAAAAGCAAACTACTAGACCTTAAAATGTTCCAGTAGAGTACAACCAAATGCTGTTGATTCTAGGTACTTCATAGGATGTTTTTAAGCCTTGTCAGCCACCAGATTCTCTTGATTCTGAAAGCTGGGTTTACTAGGGCCTGGTAGCAATGGAAGTGTGATGAAATCACTGCAGCAGTGTTCTGCTCCAATGCACAGGATCTGGACAGACTAGGAACAATGATAAAATATTCTGAAGGGGTGAATCCAGGGCATTTAATCTTATCTGAACAAAAGCTTGTGCACAGACGCATTTTATGCATCACTTCAGGGCGGCCACAGGCTCCCTGGGCTCTCCAAATCCCTCAGCTTAAGAGCTCCTGGCCCGGGAGTGAAAGAAAACAAAGGCAGCCCTTCCATCTTGCCCATTCCGACCTCTGGTCCCATCACAGCCTCACCCCTGAGAGGGACGGTGGACGCTCAGCTCGCTGTCCCAGCCGCACGGCTGCCAGACGAGTTACAGGCGCAGCCCTGACCAACGGCCTGCTGCTTCCTGCCTGCTGCCTGGCGTTGTGAGAAGGCCCCAAGGAGATCTAGGAAAAGCAAAGGGGAGTCCAACTCAGCAGAGCGGCCTGGAAAAGCGAGGGAGCTAAAGAGACAGGAAGCACGAGTCAGGTCAAGGGACGACCCACTTCCGGCTGTGCGGATAACGGACGTGGCCGAAGCGTCCTGCTCCCTGCGCGCGCGTCTCTGCGTCTGCAGGCACTTCCGGTTTGCCTCACCGTGAGAGGCGACTGCTTGTCAGAAGGCAGATCTTTTCTGTCATCAATAAACTGTTTTCCTTGCTGTCAGCCCTGTAATCTGGCACTATATGCTCCTTGTTCTATTGGCTGCTAACATTTCTGTAAAAGGAGATCTCACTGTCAAGAGTTCAAGATTCCAGTGGTCTGTGAAGTCCCACCACCAATACACTCTCCAGAGTTGTGTTTGAATCAGGTAAAAATGCTCATTACAGACTTAGGATTGAACATACTAATGTGAGAACATGAATTAATTTAGAACTTTTAGAAAGTCTAATTTTAAAGGTATTTGTTTATCTTTAAAGCCCAATGAGAAAATTTTACTCTTGCTTATCTTGTCTGAGGAATAACCATGGACAGATACTGAAAAAAAGCTACAAAATTTGAGGCTTTGAAGAATGGAATTAAAAGAGAATGGGTCTCATGTAGAGTAACTCCTTTGGGATGGAGATGTTGAGAGGAGAAACAAATTGATTCAAGGAAAGATCTTATTATTAGAGCTGAGGTCATCTGTCATTTAGTCAAATTTACTTTTCTGCATGCCAGATCACCTTATACAGACTTGTACAGACACACAATACAACTACCATCTCCACTGATACACAGAGAGGTGCCCTCGCCACCGCTTCAGACCACCTTGTGGGGCACTCAAGATGCTCAGGACTCCATCCCATGTGTTCTGGGAAAGTGACTCCTATGAGGTCCAACCGCTGAGCCTAGTTTTACTCTGTTTTCAAACAGCCCTTTAAATCCCCGAGGGCAGTGCTCCTCTCTCTCACCGCATAAAATGTCCCCCCATGTGTCACTGCTCCTCATCAACATGGCTGCTGGTTTTATAATCAGTCTTAAGATATGGTCACCTGATTCTAATATTCTTTATTGTGCTGAAGTCAGTCAAGTGTTTTATACCTTACTAGCATATTAATATGTCAGATTCAGAGAAATAATTCAAGTATGAAGTCAAATGATTATCCTATCCATATGAAGTATATAAATATAGTCTCTGGGAGATGGTGAAGGACAGGGAAGCCTGGTGTGCTGCAGTCCATGGGGTCAGGAAGAGTTGGACATGACTGAGTGAGTGAGCAATGATAAAATATTATCTCAGTTCATAATGAATGTACAGTGCATAGGGGAAAGTGGGAGAAAAGTATTTTAAAAATTGGATCGAGCTTAGCTAGTAAAATTAGCAGTGGTAGATGTTGATTGAGGAAAGAACATAATGAATTATGTATTATGGAATTTTCCTCTTTTGTGAAAAGAAAAAATCAACGGTCACAGAACATTCTCAAGAGTAGACATATTTATTTATTTATAAACAGTTTATTTTCTGTCATCCTACTTCCATTTTACGAGTTTGTGGGGTTTCCATGATGGCTCATGGTAAAGATTCCTGCCAATGCAGGAGACATGAGTTCAATCCCTGGTCCAGGAGGATCCCACGTGCCTCAGAGGAACTAAGCCCTTGCACCACAATTATTGAGCCTGTGCTCTAGAGCCTGGGGTCCTCACCTGCTGAGCCCACGCTCTGCCACTACTGCAGCCCATGACAGGAGAAGCCGCTGCGAGGAGAAGGCCGTGCCCCGCAACCAGAGAGTGCGCCCCGCTCACCGCAACCAGAGCAAAGCCCGTGCAGCAGCAAGGACCCAGCACAGCCCCACCCAAGGAAAGAGCCTGTGCAAGACCAGCCGAAGCCCACTCCGTCTTGTCCCTCCCCACCCCGTGGCCTGAGCAGTGGGCGCTGCAGGCCAGCCCTCGGGGGCACTGCGGAGTGGGCATCGAGCTCGCCTGCCCGCCTGTGGACTAGGCCACCACCTCAGATGGAGCAGCGTTGCACTCAGGTGCTGACGTCACCCATTCACCGTGACGTCCTCCTTGGTCAGAGCCTGCTCACTGCCACCTGCCTTTCCCTTTTAATCTCTTCAGAATGTGCAGACGTGGTGATCAGACATGACCTCCTGAGTGTTCACAGGAAACGGTGCCGCGCACGGGCAGAACTGCCCGGGTGAGCACCCGCCATCAGACCCACCGACTGAGCTCCGTTTGTGCCGGGAATGGGTCGTCTCCAGAATGCAGAGGAGAGTCTGTGTCACGCAGACCGATGGTGAGAAGTTCACAGGAGTCTTGGCTCCTGGACGCTGCCTGGGTCTGGTTAGTGGAGGCTCCAGGAGTGAAGCGGCCGACCACAGGAGCGGCGGCAGCAAACTGCCGCACAGCTCGCTGCCGAGGGTTCCTGGAGGACGCAACGGTGACAGAGCTGGGTTTTCAGTGGCAACAATGGCATGAGCTGCCGACAGAAGTTTCTCCCATGTTCTCTTCGGATTCCTAATGTAGACGCCCTCACTTTTCCTTCTGTAGATGTACTGCTCCACTGGGAAGTAAAGGTTGGTGCCACCTAAGGGCTCCTGCTGCAAGGAACGTGATGATGTCCCCCTGCATTTGCCGGACATCAAGGACCCAGAATAGTGTAAAAGATTCACTTCAAGGTATGACGAGAATCCAGACAGTGCCGTATGGACCACTGTCTGGGTAGTGTGGAAAAAGCCTGAGAAGATGTTTTAGAGAAGCCAGGTAATCTTTCTGATAAAACAAACTTGACTTTCATTCAGTTGGTAGAAATAACACTATGAGCTTTACTCTTTAGAGCTTTAACATTTTTTATAATGTTTTGACATTTATGAGAAATTTATAATACATGTACAAGGTTCAAGAACCTAAAAATATAAAATATTTTATATTACATTGTTCCTCCTACCCCCTCCCTTCTTGTGAAAGCTCTGCTGCTTTCACAGTCAGTCATGGTGTTTCATTCCCCAGGAATCTTTCCAGAGATTTGAATTTTTTACAAATTATTTATTTGGCTGTGCCAGGTCTTAGTTGTCGCCTGTGGGACCTTTTCCATGGGAACTCTTAGCTGTGGCATGTGGGGTCTAGTTTCCTGACAAGAGATTGAACTGAGGCCCCTACAATGAGAGTGCAGAGTCTTAGCCACTGGACCAGGAGAGATGTCCCAGAATGTCATTTATGCAGACACAAGCAACTATGAATATCATTTCTTCTTCATTCTACATGGTGGTGCTAGTGGTAAAGAACCCATCTGCCAATGCAGGAGACAGAAGAGACTCGGGTTCAATCCCTGGGTCTGGAAGATCCTCTGGTGAAGGAAATGGCAATCCACTCTAGTATTCTTGCCAGGAGAATCTCCATGGGGCAGAGGATCCTGTGGGCCTACAGTCCACAGAGTCACAAACTGTCAGACATGACTGAGTGTCTTAGCACACAACCACATTTAAAGACATAAATGGTAGTATACTGTGCACAATGTTTTATTATATCGTGCTTATATTCAGCTGACAATATCTTGGGGAAAACTCTCTCTTGAGACACTATTTCCTGCAATTCAGTCCACTGAATGGATGAGGTACTATAACATACTTTACTGGTCCACATTGGAATAAACATTAATATTCAATTACATCTTGACATCACAAAAAACAAAGTAATGCATAATCTTAGCCTATGATATTCCACTGCAGGAAAATGTATAAATTTCTAATGCATTGAATAATGTCTAACGTTCATGTGGGACTGAGAATCCTCACCAGCCAGAGTGAAGAAACCTCCTTGAATATGTGGGGCATTCAACCAAGACACAAAAAATGCATATATTAGAGCTGAAACTAAAAAAAAAAAAAAAAAAGAAAGAGGGGGAGAGAGAGAGATATGAAACTAATCACAAGCCTTAAAATAAAGGGAACATAGACTTGTACTAACAAACCTTAGCAATAATCCTGAAAAGTGTGTGCTATGCAAGTAACCATTGCCTACCAGGAAAAAAATAAATTAACACTTTCAGAAAACATATAAATAAAAGAAAACAAAAGCATTTCTACCACCCAGGAAACTTTAAGACATTTAGGAGTTCTGTGTCAGACAGCAGGTCTGATGTATATTTCATATTCTCTTATACCCACCTATAAAAAATGAATGTAAACCCCTTTATATACACTTCAAATATTTTAGAATATTCAAGAAATTGACTACTTTTCGGAAAAATATGAACTGTCAAGACCATTAATTAAAGCAACTAAAGCAAAAGAAAAATAAGCAAGGAAGGCTATCAAATAAAAATTTTCCAGAATTACTTCTGAAAATCATGTAAAAGCTATGCAAGCAAAGAACAACTGGCTACAAAAGTACCACATAGTTTTAGAGAATCAAGAATAGAAGAACAGAAGACATCTGTATTTTGTGACTATAATTTAACCCTGCTGTCAGAACTTGACGTAAGTGACCTAAAACAAAAGCACACACCAATTTCACCTACTATTCTTGGCCTGAAAATCCTAATCTATTAAATACTAATAAATGCTATATGAACATTTGCAGAGAAATTCTCCATCTCTAAAAAACTTAGGTTTACTCACAGTTTTTGTTCTTTGAAAGTAAGTCAAGTTGTATATTCTAAGAAGTGCTTGCTCCAGAAGACGTGGAATATATGTACAGTGGAAAACTACTCAGCCATAAAAGTGAATGAAATAATGCCATTTGAAGCAACATGGATGAACATGGTGATTTCATATTAAGTGAAGTACGTCAGATAGAAAAAGACAAACATCGTATGATATCACATATGTGGAATATTGAAAAATGATACAAATGAACTTATTTACAAGACAGAAGTAGAGTCACAGACATAGAAAACAAGCTTATGGATACCAAAGAGGATCACGGGGGATGCGGGGAGAGGTAAATTAGGAGTTTGGGATCAATATGCACACACTACTGTATATAAACTAGGTGGACAACAAAGACCTACTGTATAGTGCAGGGAGCTAGACTCAGCATCTTTCAGTGATCTATAATGGGAAAGAACCTGAAAGAATATATAGTCTCTCAAAGAGTCATATCCAACTCTTTGGGACCCCAGCGTCTGTAGCCTGCCAGGCTTCTCTCAAAGGAAGGGTCACAAAGAGCTGGACACAGCAGAGGGACTAACATTACATCCCTACTACTATGCTCGTTCTTAGCCAACTTGGAGAAAGACATGAACTCCTTATCAGTGCTGCATTAAGTTTTGCTCTAAGATGCCTGCCATATAGGGAACAATTTGAACATATTCTGAATTTCAGTTGTGCTTGCAAGTAACTTTGTGAGGACAAACAGCTGGTGGATGAAAGCACAGCTGATCCAGAGGATCCTAACCAGGCAGGAAAACGCAAAACACACTTAACACACAATCAAATAGTAAACTGACCGAGGACATGGCATCAAGTCATACTCCTTCGTTCTCCACCTGTCCACACGTAATTGTCTACAGTCTGCTGTGATTCTTGGCTACTTTAAAATAGAGTGTATTAATAGGAAATTTGAGACATAATAAGGCAAACAGATCAGGAGACAACTGTCATTGAAAAGAGAGTTAATGGCTTACAGCTCCCAAGTAGACGGACAGGCCACGCCATTGGGCCACACGGGAAAGGACAGGACTTGTCCAGAGAGAGAGGGAGGGATATTCATACAGGGTCATTTACTGTGACTCCTCAGGAGGCAACAGTGAGCTGGGTGTTCAGGTTCAGGACTGACTAGTGCATGTGGTCCTAGAGGCCATCATAGCTGCCTGGCTCTGATGACATGGGAAGGGTGAAAGATGTCCGGAGCCCAGCTTTAAATGTCAACTCTTCAGAGACAGGCCACAGTGCTGGAAGGCAAGCATAATGTCCAAGACGGGAGAGCAAACAAACTTACCTATCACACACCAAGAAGGAAACCAACAGACATCCTCCTCCAGGAGGGAAATCTGATTATATCTTAAGTTATAGTGCGTCTTGAGCCCCTAAATTGGAAAGTAGACTCTAGAAGTCAACTAGTGTAATTAAAGTAGCAAAAGAGAATGAAAACAACCAAAAAAAAAAAAAAAAAGAACAGAAAATACAAAAAAAAAATTAAAATATGAATGAAATGCAAAAAAAAAAAAAAAAAAAAAAAAAAAAACCCAGAAGAAGAAGAAGAAAGAAAGAAAAAGACATCTAAGATTGAATCCAAAGTTGCAGCAAGCCTATGGCTTTCTGAAGGAGTTTGCTTTGGACCATTACCAACGACCCTCGCTGTTCACCTGGAGCATGCTGAGCGGCCGAGCTCTCAAGTGCTCGATCTGCTGGGAAGTTACTGGAGAGGATGGGGTGCGTCACTGGGTCTGAGCACGGTCCGAGGTCCTCGCACTTCTGCGGGGGTGGGAGAGTCCTCTCTGGACGGGACTTTGGGTGTGGGTTTGCCTTTCTTCCCCCGTCTGCATTCTCTGGCCGCACCGCTGGCCTCTGGTGAGTGACGCTGAAGGAAGACGCCTCGCAGTACGCCCACAGCCAGCGGAGCAAGGAGACGATCTCCTGAGCCCTCCGGGGGGCAGGGAGGAGCGGGTGCAGGTCCGTGAATCTTCTCCTTCTGGCCGGTGAGGCTCTCGAAAACGCCCCACATGTCGAGCAGGGTCCGGGGAGAAGATGGGCGACCAGGCTCTATGGGTGGCATGTCCTTGGGAGGCATAGTGCTACTTGGGAAAGGGACCTCCGGCAGGAATGAGGCGGGGATGTGTTCGTCACCGGCAGGACGCTCTTGCACAGAGTTGCCTGGGCTCCATTTCCAGTGCAAGGAGTCTGCTGCAGAACCTCCAAGTGCCAAACGGGACAAGTGATTCACCGTGCCACGAGCACCAGCACCAGCACCACCGGCACCAACACGAAGGCCAAGGGGAGAAAGGCGACCCATGGAGTCCCAAAGAAACTTCTCCACCAGCATGGCACAGGGGCCCAAGTGGAGATGGGTCATGCAACCATTGCTTTCTGAAAGCAAAGGTCCTCCCCGCACTGAGGAAAGACCCAAGCCCGCCCTAGATTGTGAGAGCAAGACAACTAGACATCCGACTCTGCCCATCCTACCTGTCAGTCAGTTGTCTCGTCCAGCTTGGCCTCGGACAAAAGCGGGTGGACGCCATGAGACGCGGCCGGCCTCTGAAGTGTCTGGGGCGGTGGGGAAACTGGCCTCTCCTAGCTGCTTTCCCGCCTGCCTCGTGATCCCGTGACCTGGTGGAGGGGCGCCCGAGGACCCTTATCAATCCCCTCTTGCGGTTTCTTTCTTTCTCTTGGTTGCCGGCTTCAAACCCAAAACCCTCCATCAAACGGTGGACCTGGAACTAGCGATTTAGCATCTCGGACCTTGAGGGACAACTGTGGCTCCTGACCGCGCTAGTCGGCTTGGCAAGCAACAGAGAATGTTCCGCTGGCTTTTTCCCCCCGCACGGTTACCTACAAAGCACCGTGCCCACCACACGCAGAGAGGAGAAAGAAAGATGAGCAGTACCTTCGCCCAAGAACACAAACAAGCGTGCCCTGGACGAGGAAGTCGAGCCACCCACAGGCCGCCCTCATCATCACGACCCATCTTGCTCCGCCCCATGGCCTCAAATGGACTTACTGCTTGCCCCATCCTCACCCGAAGAAGGAGAAGGACAAGGAGAAGGAAAGAACAGTGATTGGAATGGCGTGGCAGAGGGAATGGGAAAGTCGCCTTATGCTTAGTGACATCCTTGCAAAAGAGAAAAATACTAGCTCATCTGGCCTTTCTGTGCCATGGGAAGGAGGCAAAAGGACAGCAAGGTTGTGAGCACGTGCGTCGTAAGGCACAAAGTGGTAGGGTCCTGGGATGGGATGGGGCAACGGGAGGTGGGAGGGGTGCTATAGGCTAAGGAAGAAAGTGGGGTCATGGCCGCCTTTTCCTAGTAAGGATCAACGGAATCATCACGTCAGCTATGGGAAACCCGTGGACTGTGGAACCCCCATAGTGCTGGAAGGCAAGCATAATCTCCAAGATGGGAGAGCAAACAAACATACATGTCACACAGCAGGAAGGAAACCAACAGTCATCCACCTCCAGGAGGGAAATCTGTTTATACCTTAAGTTATAATGCGTTTTGAGCCCCTGAATTAGAAAGATGACTCTGGAAGTCAACTAGTGTCATTAAAATAGATAAAGAGAAGGAAAACAAACAAACAAAAATAATAATAACATTAACAGAAAATACAAGAGAAACAAATTATAAAATGAATGAAAAAGCAAAAAGAAAAAAAAAAAAGAAGAAAAAAGAAAGAAAAAGACAACTAAGATTGAAAAGGAGCTGAAGAAATGAATCCAAAGTTGCAGCGAGCCTATGGCTTTCTGAAGGTGCTCACTTTTTATCATGACCAACGGCCCTGAAGGGAGAAAATCATATGTGCCACACTCGCGGCATCTTTTGGTGCTAGGACCCTGAAAGCTAGCAGAGTGTCTAGTGAGAAAGCACAGAAATTGGAGTGGACCTCAGTCGAGAGCAAAGTTGAGGCAAGGGTTTATTGTCTGGGGAGGGGTTGTCCTCAGGCAGGGGTCTGGGGTGAGGAGACCCCTCAAGATGAGAGGGTAGGTGGACAGACATATGTTTCCACAAGTGTCTTAGGATCTGAGGGACAAGCCCACGAAATTCCTCCCCAGCCCGCCTGCATGTGTGTGCTGAACTTGGAAGCCGTGCAGTTTCTCTCTAGCAGGCAAGGCTGGAAGGCCAAAGGCCTCCCGAATCATTTGCATAGTGAGCCCTTTAGTCCAGGGCAAATGGGAAGTAAGTTTGTGGCTCTGTCAAGGGGAATTCCCCGAGAAAATTGTCGGTGGTGGGATGTCGGGAGTGGGAGTGAGCACACCCTCGGACGCCTCAGCCAATGAGGAGCTTGCACGTGCAGGGTGGGGCTGTGGGAAAGCCATCATAGGACCGAGGGGACTGGGCCTAGGACCTTTTTCAGAGACGGACGGTCTGAGGGAAGGAGGTGTCGTCGTGTATCTGCAAGTAGGAGATGGAAACACTCTTGGACCTTGTGTGCAGAGACCCGGAGGCTGCTTTTGTCACCCGGGGGCGGTGCGTGTCCTCTCCCTTCAAAGTCTTACCCAGAGGGCAAGTTTGTCGGCCCAGCGCCGCTGGTGCGGATGCCCTTCAGGGACCCTCTGTCCCTGAGGGGCCATTCCCGGCAGTTGGGTGGCCCCAGCATGGTGACTTGGCTCCTGGGTCAGCAGGGCTGGCGCCTGGCCACCAAGACACCCTGAATTGGAGGGGGCCCCTATTTTTTCTAGTGGTGAAAAAAGCCATCTTATTGTGTCTCCTGATATTTCATTTTACCATTTTCATGAGCGAAACAAAGAATATGAAATAATAGTAACCTTCAAGCATATGTGTTAGGTGATTTTTAATTATTTTTTCAAAGGTATATTTTCTCTTAATGAAATATGATTTCTGCTTGTAAAGTGCAAGAAGGTGTTTCTGGACTTCCTCACCTACTACTGGTCATAGAAAGCTGAACAAAGTGCATGAAATGACCCTTGAGTCAGATTGTTTGGCCAGAGACAACCTGGAAACTAACCCCATCACCATAAAACCCAGACTGCAAGTCACGTTGCAGAGACATCCCCTTGGGTTTCCTTACTCTGCTTCTGTCCTCCTGAGTACCTCTTCCCAACCAAGTCTCTTGCTTTGTCAGCATGTGTGAGCCCAGTGTAGGGCCCTGGAAAGGGTTCCCCTTCCTGCAAGCTGAGAGGAACACTGTCTAGACTTTCATCTACCATTGGGAATGAGAAAGCTGAACAAAATACATGAAACAACTTTTCTCAGACCCTGAACAGCAGGCAGATAGGGTTCCAGGACTAGGTTCCTCGACTGAAAGTGAACACACATATCAACCTGATGACTCCGCAGCCTCCTGCCTTCAGGCGGTTTTCACGCTGCAGCTGCAGGTAGTAGGCTCCATAAACAATCTGGCAACAATCTGAATTGAGAACACTGGTGAGTTGGGATGCCAGGGAGGCTATAATCTGTGTGGCAGCACAGCAGAAAAGAGAAAGCAACTCAGAAACTTCCACAGCTGCCTGATGATTCTTTTAGCCTTTATTGAATATCAGTCTAAGGACACACATGTGATTCCATAGTGAACAAAAACACAAAAACAAAACACTGGTCTCACAAGCAAGAAATAAACCAATTCCTTCTACCTTAATTTTTTTTTCAAAATGTGGCAATTAAATTGAGGCTAATGAGCATGACACACATACATTGGGTACATTTCTAGAGAGCAATTTTTAAAAGATATCAATAACCCCATTCTTGTCATTATAATTCTACTAAGAAAGTGAGAAAAGTAATACTGAACTATATCTTTGTGAAAAAAGTAATGTGAAAATATGTCTTTGCATACAAAAGGTATTCAAATAGCTTTAGTATTCTTTCTTAAACAATTTTTTTTTAAATTCGTGGCAAATTGTTTTACCATTGGTGGGAAATTGTTTTACCATTTTGTGTTGGTTTCTGCCCTACAACAGAGCAAATTAGCCATATTTATTTATGTGATATTTGTATATATCACTTTCTTCTTGAGCCTCTTCCCCCTCCTTGAATAGCTTCAGTTTTAGGATGGAAAAGTTATAAGGAGCCCTGTATTTATTGTCTAAATAGTAAGGAAATCCGTTAACAATGTCACATATTCCTGACTCAATATTATGCTTCTATTATCATGTCTAGGAAGATTTTAAAATACAGATCAGTAAGTGCATTTAGTAGCTACTCTTTGCATTGCAAGGGGTCAGCCAGCACCACTTGCATCAGGCTGAGACTAAGGGTACACATAGGAGTGATAGCAAAATAGGAAGGGCATGTCCTTCTCAGGGCTTGTGATGTAGGGAAGCTGGAGGCAGGCTGAGGGGAAGAGGGGCATCCATGGGATTGCTGAGAGGAACGTATTTCTCCTCCCCGCCCCTGCCCCCTTCTAATTGGGAAGGATACAGGAGGAAACAGTCCCCCACCGACACCTGGCCTTGGGGCCTATTGCTGCAGAGTTTGGGGGTCTGGAGTTCCACAATGGTTGCTGCCGGGCATGGGGCAGGGCCTTGTGGGTTGTAGAGAGAGTTTTCTTTGCGTTTAAAAAATAAACACACCAAAACTCCTCTTTCGTCATTTCAACAAATCAGCTCGCTATTCTGTGGGTAAACGTTATCATTAATTACAGACAATGGTAATAAGTAACGCTGAGTAATAATAGTAATGTTAATAATTATACTTTCAATATCTTTGAACAACCACAATTCTTCATACAGCAAATTTCAAAGCCACAAGCTATCTGGTCGACCTTTCAGCGCTGATGGCCTGGTTACAGCCAAATAGCTTAAATGCCACCAGGATAAAGCCAAGGCAAGGATGCAAAGACACAGTACACCCGCTCCTCACTCATTTCCTCGGAGTCCCCTGCAGATTGCGTTGTTTCCCGCGTCCTCCCGTCAACGCGAGTTCAGAAGTTCTTCAAGCACTAAAGACTCCGCCAGGCTCGCGTCTCTTTGGTACCTCAGCGGACGGCACAGGTCGCTTTCTGGGCCTCAGATATTTGGCGCCTCTGACCACCGCGACCGGGCAGGACTGGAGCCGTGCTTTGGGCGATCGCCCTATTCACCCGTTGTTGACATTCCGTGTTGTCACCTGGAGTGAGAAAACCGTGTGTGTTCACACAACTTCCGGGCCGTCAAGGGGAACGGAAGGGGCCACAGGCTCCCCGGGAAAGCGCAGCCCGGCCTAGGACTATCACAGAGCTCGGTAACACGATAGTGGCCGACGTGGAGCAGCTTCCCCGCCGCCCGGCCCTGGGACGAACCTGGGACCCCAGGGGGCGAGGACGCGCAGCTTGGAGAAGCGAGCCCAGGGACCGCGGTGCTGGCCGAGCACACAGCCCAGCGCCGCTTTGTTCCGCGCATCTGGCTTTACCAAACTCCGGGGTAGGACGCCCGGAATCCAGGAACGGGTGGCGGAACCCAGCCCCGTCCGCAGATAGAGACACATGGCTACTTCTAACCGAGACGGGAAAACTGGAAAATGTGACAAACTCCACACTGGGCACGATCACTCACTCCTGGCCACAAGCAGTAGCCCAGGCGGCCCCCGCGGGCGGAGGTAACACCCGGACCGCCTTCCCGCTGTGAGGGTCACGGCCCGTCCTCGCCATGCAAATCTGCGCGTTCAAAGCCAGCGGGAGTAGGACGCGTCCAGGCCGCGGAGACGAAGCCCCAGCGCACCCGCTAACGAGCTCTCCGAGCACGGACCCGGCCGTGCTTGCCCAGTGCCGGAGCCTGGAGCGGGGTGATCGCCGAGGCGAAATGAACGCGCCTAACAGCGACACAGGTGGCCGGCCGCCCAGCCACAGGAGCTCCGGCGTGAAGACCCTCTCCCAGTCCTCTCCTGAGCCCCAACGGACGAAATAGCGCGGAGAAATACTGGTCGACCAGAGCAACTGCCATCCCGCCCCCTAAGCCCGTAGCGGCACGGCACCTCACACAGACCTGCAGATGCAATCTTCAGCAGGAGCAGATCTACTCAGGCCTCTGCGTCACCGGGGTTACCGCCGCCAGTGCTGACGGCATCTGGAGCTCTGCTCCCTATCTGCCAGCTGAATAGCAGCCCTTGTGAAGGTCGCCGAAGGGAAGGGACAATCTGAAAGCCGCCACCAGGGGCGCCCGACAAACGGTTCGAGCGTCCACGAGACGAGTCGCGTCGCCGGCAGGCCGCAGCGGCATCGGCCGCCCGAACACCCGAGCTCACCCAGGGCCTCTGCCTCGGAGGGGGCGCCCGGCTCGAACAGCGCAATGCGGCGACGCGCAGCTGCCCCGGCAACAGACGAGGGCGGGCGAGAGCGGGAGACTGCGGTGGAGAGGCCCTCCCCGCGAGGTTGCAGGGCCGCAGGCCAACCTGAACAAGGGAGATTCTGCAGGGGATTGGGCTGTGGGAACTGTAAGCTGAAACAGTGAAAGTAAAACAGAAAGAAAGCAAGCACCGAAGACATTTGACTGTAATTTCAGAGTTCAGATGTTACTGAAGTATAAAAAAAAGCAAGGCTCAAAAACCATAAGGTAAACCATTGAAAATCCGACCACGTAATTGGTCTTTACATAATTGGTCTTTACCAAGCAAAACCAGATGACAAGAAAGGTGCTTGCGGGAACATTTGTGCTACTACGTGTATAATAAGAATGTTGATATCAGCATTTCTTTATAACAGATTATTTAGTAAACATAGAAAAGAAGCAGTTAAATTTTCCTTGCACTTACATAGCACAAGACAATCAATTTGCTTTTTGGTTTATTGCTTTTTTTTTAAAAAATATATATAATGAGTTACATCTATAGGTATTGACTTGAAAAGATGCCGATGGCAAACTGTTAAGTGAAAATAGAAAGTTTTAGCGCTTCCAGTGGTGCAGATATATGCACTTGTGTTTTTAAAAAATGAAGTGGAAAAGTAAAGAGAACAGCTAAAGCAATTTTAAAAAGCAAGAATCAAGGCTTCCGTATAGACTAGAGTCTAGACAGAAAGATAAGTGTGCTAGAAACAAAGATGGGCCACACTATGTGCTTTTCTGCTCCCTCTTACTATTGTCTTGGGACAGGCAGTTGGCATCTCAGCCCCTCCACCTCTCTGCTCCACTAACACCCAGAGCCACTGCCGGCAATCAGAACTCTGACTCTGCAGGCCTGGGATCCCTATGTCCACAGTCTCTTCCTTCATATCAGGAGCCTGTAGCAATTCACTTGGTTTGCCCATCATCCAGGCTCAGAGATGCTGGTTCTAACATACACCGTGTAGTCCTTCCCTCCATAAGCTTTGAGCTGATATCCGAAGGGAAAACCATTCCCCTCACAAAACAGGTATGAACCATGGGGACAAATGGGAAGTTTGCACCTGGACTCATTATACTAACTGTGTGCACTCAACTCCCAAAGACACGAGAGCAACAGAGTCCACGGTGCTGCTTGCATGACACGGCCGTTGCTTACTTGAAGTATCCAGGCTCACTTCTGTGGCAGGAAGAATATGAAGTACACACACATACAAACATAGAGGCGCACACATACCCAGGAGCTAATCTGTACTCCTGCTAGGGCTGGCAATGGTGGGAGCAGAAAAGAGATCACTGTTGCTACTTCTCGGGTCCTCTGCACTGACAGAGCCTGTTTTACCGATTTCACTGTGGAGAGTGCGGGCTTGGAGCTCCCTAGTCTGTGGTTTGCTGTCCAGCGCCCCGTGCTTTATTCATTCCACTCTACCCTTTCTCCTCAATACACAGTCACCATTAAGAAATAAGAATCTGCACACCTTGCATTCAATTTTCAAATCTGAACAAAGTTAAAGAACACAGAATGAAACTGAGTTATTGTGGAAAAGTTAGTGAGGAAAATTTATTTATCTTTTCCTGTAGCTACCGATATGTTCAAATATAGTATAAAAGCTTACTATTTTTAAAAATCAGGAAAACTAAATGATTCCTCATGACTCTTTTTTGCCTATCACCCACCTCTGCCCCAGCTTCTGTCACATGGGGCTCACCCGACGACATGCCTGTTCTCCTGGTTTGGAGACTTCTTTCACACTCATCACTGTCATCTATGCTCACTACACACCTGAGGCCATGGTAGCCCTTCACATGGTAAATCAGGGGATTTTTCTCCAGTGAGCCTGAGGGCTGCATTTTTTTTTTCCTTTTAATAGAAACTTCTCCCATCTGTCCTCTAAAGTCACAGCCTTTACGGATGCTGTAACAAGTGGGTGTGAATGATAGAAAGAGGCTGTTTCCATATCAGTCCCTGAGCTGCCATATGCCTAACAGAGTGGTGGATGGTACTGGCATTAATATTTCCTGGGTGGTGTTAGAAGATCCAGGCTGAAAGGAGAAGCTGAACAATTTGGCAAGACACAGATCAAACCAGGAATGACAGCAAGTGTCTCATTGTTTCAATGTCAAGACTCAGCCACCACCATCCTCCTCTGCATCCTCATGCAGGACGGTTGAAATACTGACCAGATAAAGTGAGAAGACAGGAAACAGTCATGAGAGCCAAGCCTCCAGAGCCCTGCTAGATACCCCAGGCATGAGTCCCCAACCACTCACCTGGGGGGGGGGGTGGCCTCCTACCAAACCACAGGCATGCAGAGATATGCTGAACCCTCCTCTCTCTGGGTTCAAAGGTAAAACACTATGGACTACTCCCCACATAAACAGGGTAGTAATGTTTCCATTTCGAACAGAAAAAAATGAAAACCACGAGCTGTTATCCTCTGATTAGACCTATTTGTTCAGAGTTATTTAATTAATATTCAATTCCTGATACTTACACCAAATCCCAGGAAACCGTCATGGTGATCACTTGGGGAATCTTGACTCCACAGAACAAACACCAGTCTCAAACATTTCCATAACTAATTCTTGATCAAATGCATCAAACTTTGTTCTCCAATCCCCACCGAAGTGGTTTAGAGTCCCCCGTCCTTCCTGCTGCGCCCTCCCCTGACCCTCTGGATGCAACTGCCTTCAGTCATCTTGACTCCTCCGATGTGGGAATCAGGCAACTTTGGAACCCTAACCTTAGGTCCATCATCCTTGGCCTCAGATATGTTGCCAAGCCACTCTCAACCTTTTCAATGGTGGGTGAAACAATCCAAGGGGTCATGTCTTGGTGGACGTTCAGGCACTCTGGTCACACAGATACACTCTCAAAGCCCCTTGCACAGGAAATAAGCAGGAGCATGTACACCATAAGGCCCCTGGTGGGTGTCATAGTCCCACAGGGCCGGCAGACTCATCAAATGCAGAGGAAGTTTAATTTGGGGTGAAATTTAGTTGACAGCTTCAGAGGCATTGGTGAAATACTACATGGATTTCTGCCCAACTAAATATTATTGGCAGAAACATTCTTCATTTCATAATTTTTGTATAGGAAAGTATTTGTCTCCAAGGAAGAAAAATTAAGCTAATTACTTTCTTCATTGAACAAATTTGTGTGCTCACTCAAAACGTATTCTGACATTTAGTTGACATTCTCCATCTTCTTAAAGATAACAAATATAATCATTTGTTTCATTTCACCCTGCTCATCTCCAGGTTTCCCATTGTCCCAGAAGGGTGTGTTTCCTCTGAGTGCAAGTCCCACCTACTCTCTTGTCTTCGTAAGAGAGCTCAGGCCTCAACCACAAGTTCAGCCCTTGAAATAAATACCTCAGATGATCTAGTGACCCCAGGAGAATGAGAAACTCTCCCCAATGTGGTGAGAAACCTTGGGTTCCCTCCCCAACTAATCTCCTGCCAAGCCTCCCTCCCCTCAGGGTTATTGTCCTAAATGATGTCTGTGGGCAGCAGCTGATGTGAAAGAGAAGAGGGTGTCCAGAGGCCCAGCACCGCCCCATCCTCTCCCCCAGCAGCTCTAATTCTGGGCCTGGCTTCTTTTTTTGTTTGTTTTACCATGAGTACTGTTTCCAGCCATCCTAGGACTTCCTTTAGAGTAGTTCTTTAAAGGTTCCCCAACCACCATTGGCCTCATTTGCCACTGCTATACTTCCCTTCTGAAACAAAATTCAGTTCTTTCAGAAAGATTGAGTCCAGGGACTTCCCTGGTGGTGCAGTGGTTAAGAATCCACCGGCCAATGCAGGGGACACAGGTTTCATCTCTGGTCTGGGAAGACCCCACATGCCACAGAGCAACGAAGCCTGTGCACCCCAACTACTGAAGTGTGCACACCCTGGAGCAGGCGCTCCACACCGAGAGAAGCCACCACAGAGAGAAGCCCAGGCAGTGCAGTGAAGAGGCACCTCTGCAGGCATGAAGGCCACACTGCCGAAAGCTGGTGTGCAGCAGTGAAGTTCCAGAGCAGACAAAAGAAACTAGTTAACTTTTAAAAGACTGAGTCCAGCAAAAAAAAAAAAAAAAAAAAAGAGTGACATTTCTCTTTATTTTCATTCTTCTTCTGACATTTTGTACCTGATTCTGTTAGATATTTAGAGTGCTTACAAAACTCCAGGTCACAGAAAAGAAGGAATTCCTAGTTAGTGTTCAGCGTCTCAGGGAACAGGTATGCATCACTTCTGCTGAACAGTCCAAGGAGATGTGAAGGTATCAATGAACCAAAACCATCAGCAAACCCCAAGAGGAGAGCAACCCATGGAGCCTGGAGCAGCTGTCTGTGGGCTCACCCTGGGGGCAGCAGAGGGCCCGCAGGCTGGCTGGGCTTCCTGAGCCCCAGACTGTGGGGAAGGCTGTGGTCTTTCAGTGATGGTTCAGACTCCCCATCAGAAAAACCAGGCCTGACCTCAGCATCTCTGACTCAGTACATACCTTCAGGACCCACCCCAAGTCTACCCTCTCCTCCTCTCAGGCAGAAAGAATCGACTGTATGCAGTGTGGGGTAGGTCACTGATCATCCTGGAGTGCTAAGGCCAGGGATGGGCACATACCTCACCACTTGTGATTCTCAGGATCATAAGAACTTACCTACTTCCTCATTCAGGGTGAGGAACAGAAGTGGCAGTGACAGGCAGGACTTCCCAGTAAGGCAGAGGGACAGGCCGAGTCAAGGAGAAACGACAGGAGGCTGTCTGTGCGGGAATCTGACCAGGGCGGCGTGGCCAGCCCCTCTATTCAGGGGCAGGCAGACGCCCTTGTCACCAGAAGCAAACACAAATCAGCCAGGGTCCCAGGGCTGTGACTCACATCAGGTAATGACTCCAGGTTCTTGGTCCTTGTGCCAGGCGGGCACTTGTGAATCTGGGATGGCCAGGGACAGCCAAGCCAGGTGGACAGTCAGCCCATGGAGCCTGCAGACCTTGACACCCACTGGGGGGAACACAGAGAGAAGGGCTGACTGGTGACCAACTCTCACTGAGGGGAGGTGGCAGGAAGCTTTGGCCTGAGTCTCACTCCTAGGACCTACCTACAAGGTTAAAGACTGACCTGACCATTACTAGATTATTCTTAACAGAAGCCCAGGGTTCCTACTATACCCAGTTTCTCATGGGCCAAGGTGAAGATGGAAGAAGATGTTAGCATCATTCCTTCTTGGATTCATTTGTAAATTCATCCAATATTTATTGGACATTTTTATCATTAGTGATAAAAAACAAAATCTCTCTTAGAGAAACTCATTCTTTGCTGGTAATACAGAAAGTAACCCTCACCACAGGGCAGTGGAGAGTCCACTTGCTCTGCCCAGGAGTCTGGAAGCCCTGACAGTCTCATAGGGGAGGGGAGGTTCAGGCGAGTCTTTAAAAGTGAGACTTTTTTTTCCTGGAGGCGGAGGCAGCTAGTGTGAAGAGCAAGAACATTTGTAAAAATGAACCTCATTTCCCCCTTTCTCCTCTCAGGTGCTCAGATAACATGGCACCCTGGGCTATTCTTTGAAATCTCCATGCACTCTCCAGGCACAGAGCATTTCCCTTTCCTCTGTGATTCCCCTGAAACGTGCTTCTCTTCCAGCGATAAATAGCTCATTCCTTCACTGGCTTAGGCCTTTACTTAAAAGCTCCCTCCTTGGGGAGAGTTTCCACACCACACATGGAAAGCATCAGCTCCATCTTTCTCTGTCCACTTGTCCGCTCTCTCATTTTCTCTTTAATTTTTTGTATCTCTGACAGCCTCTAGGGATGGGGCTGTGGGTGAAGGGAGATGTGGGGAGAGGGTAGGGTGCTATCTTCTCCCCCCAGGCTTTGCTGGAAAAGAAGCTGTTTTTCTTCAGAGACAAGGCACGAATATATACTGCAGGTAAATTGAAACTTAATTTGAACGTATTGATAAATTAAACATTAAGTGTGAAAGACAACAAAAAACATGAAACCTTCTGAAGCATACATAACAGAATGCTATTATGATCTCTAGAGGATTAAGGACTTCTTTAAAAAGCCGAACAAATGGGTGAACAAAAGATGGATAAATATGACCATGTTACAAGTAACAACAGCTGCTCATCAAAAGACATCATAAAATGAGTAAACAAAAGCCAGGGAGTGGGAAGTGACATGTGCAACAAGTGTAAAGATCTTTGACCAATAAATATTTTTAAAAAGTAGATGTCAAAAACACATTAACAGGCATTGCATGGAAGGTGAAACATGGAATTCCAATGAACATTTAAAATGTGATCAATTTCATTTGTGATAAATTAAATACTAATTAAAATTGCAACCAAACACCATCTCATACCTCACAGTTGAGTGAACATTTATGAGTGACTATGAAAAGGTTGGCTCAGATGTGGAACAGGAGAAGCTGTCATTCCTTGTTAATCAGAATGTCAACTGTTGTAACATAGCTCAGCTGGACAAGTTCACACCCTCAGTTTCATTAATTCCCATCCAGCTCATAAAGTAGATGCATGTGAATGATATTCCTAACAGCAAAGAGCTGTAAACAGTTCCAACATCCAGCAACAATAGAATGGATAGATTTTGGTACATTTAAAGTATGGACTACTATATAGCAGCAAAAGTAATTCAATGGCATGCATACGAACAAATGAACCTCAGAAACCAATACCACACACAAAATAAATATTATTTCACAAAAGGATAATCACTGTGATTCTACTTACATAAAGGGACAAAAGAGGAAAATCCTGTGTACTGTTTAGGAACTCATATGCATGTGCAAATCTCAAATAAAAGGCAGGGAATGATATAGAATTGAGATATACAGAAAAATTAGGATCTTTTTAAGTGAGAGTGGGTGTTGAGAACATGAGAATTTGCTTTACTATTATTCTGCAAATTATGAACTTATGTTACCTACAAGCTTTTCTTTGTATACTTTATTTCTGAGTAAGATTTGTGCCACACATCAAAATAAATTCCAAGTGGTATTTAATATAAAATTTGATACCATAAGCCTTAAGAATAAAGTATAAATATGTATGCAATCTTGAGATGGGGAAGACCTTGATAATAAAATATAAATATATATGCAAGCTTGAGATGGGGAAGACCTTGATAAACTCTGATGGACTGGATTTGTCCACCCGGGTAGATGTGTTGAAGTTCTAACCTGCAGAGACTCAGAATGTGGCTGTATCTACAGACAGAGTTTTTAAAGAGGTAAATAAATTGAGGCCTTTAAGTTGTGTGCTAATCGAATATGACTCTTGTCCCTGTAAGAAAAGGAAATTGAACACAGAAAGAAACCCCAGGGATGGGTGTACACAGAGGAAGGCGCAAGTGAGGACCCAGAGAAAGTGATCATCTGCAAGTCAAGGAGCCAGTCCTCGAGAGACTCAAGCCCAACCACACTATGATGATCTTGGATGTCCAGCCTCTGGAGCTGTAAGAAAACAAATGTCTGTTGTTCAAGCTTCTGGGGATATGCTATTTTGTTATGGCAGCCCCAGAAAACTAATACATAAGCATTACATTGAATGCCAAACTACATAGAAAAGTCTTCATGGGTTTTACTACAACATTGCTAAACACTTACACATCAAAACATAAAAGGAAAATTACAAACTCAGAAAACTAGAACACATTTGACAAAAGTCTGACTTTACCAATAAATAACTCCTACAAGTGTGTAATAAAACAAGTAATCTAGTAAAAAGTTTGGCAAGATACATAAGCTGAAATGTTCATATAAAGAAATACAAATGCTTGTTAGAAAATAGAATAAAAAAGTAACTTCCATCAACAAATTAAGGCTGACATATTATTTTGTCTTCTATTAAGAGACAAAAGCCTCATAAAATTACAGCCCACAAATTTAACAAAGATTGTAGCTATCATCCTTAGCAGATCTAAGTATTCAGCATTCCTTCTTGTTTGGTCCTTTGACTGTACATACAGATCAAAAAGCTGTAAAAATGATTTCTATTTGGCATGGAAACTGTAAGTCTCACTTCTGGGAATTTATACCAAGTAATTAGGTAAATATTTTGACTATTTGGTCATAATAGGATTTGGTTAAACAAAGTATAGGAACTTTCACACCATGGAAATGTTTAAATTGGAAATATTTACTCTCAACATAAGGATTTGGTTAAACAAAGTATAACAACTTTCACACCATGGAAATGTTTAAATTGGAAATAACATAAACCAAAATATGGAGGGAGATCATCTCTGATAGTAGATTTTCTGAGCTGTATGCAGGTAAATTTAAATGTCATCTTTCATAGTTACCAATATTTTTCAAAGTTTGCTACAATAAAATATAGATTGCTTTGATAATAATGTGGTGGTGGTTTAGTCGCTAAGTTGTGTCTGACTCTTTGTGAACCCAGGGACTGTAGCCCTCCAGGCTCCTCTGTCCATGGATTTCCCAGGCAAGAACACTGGAGTGGGTTGCCATCTCCTTCTCCAGGGGATCTTCCTGACTCGGGGATGGAACCCATATCTCCTGCACTGCAGGCAGATTTATTACAGCTGAGCCTCCAGGGAAGCCCAAGAAGTCTATAAAGTCACTTCAAAAGCAACATGAAAGCAACTGCTGAGGGGTCTGAGTAGACTGGGAAGTGGACCTCCAGGGGGTCTGAGGCCCAGGACAGGGCCATCTGCATCTGAACCGTGGGCACTCTCATTTGCTCTGCAACCTTGGCTGGGTTTCTGAAAATACTGAAGTCTGAGTTCTGTCAGCTGCCTCAGAACCTTGTTTCTGGAACTCAAAGGGCGCAGAGTGGGCACAGAGAAAGGCTGCTTCTCACCAACTCCTCCAACCTTGTACAGTGAGAAAGATGTAGATTTTTAAAGTTGAGAGTAATAAGGTCTTTTTGAATCAGGGGGGATGCAGAAGTAGAAACAGGCCAGAGAGATGGAAAGAATCCAAAGCAGGACCAGAATCCAAAGGAGGCTAAGCATGATCACCCTGTGCTCAGTATCACGAGTCATTCCCTGGGATTTGGGGGGTTGCTAGCTACCCTCACTATGCGAGGAAACCCTCACTCTGCTAGCTACCCTCACAGATGTGACGAACAGACTCATTGGAAAAGACCCCAATGCTGGGAAAGACTGAAGGCAGGAGAAGGGGATGACAGCCAATGAGGTGGTTCAATGGCATCGCCGACTTGATGGACAAGAGTTTGAGTAAGCTCCAGGAGCTGGTGATAAACAGGGAGGCCTGGTGTCCATGGGGTCACAGAGAGTTGGACATGACTGAGTGACTGAACGAAACTGAGCTACCCTCATATAAGTGCCAATATATGTCTTACCTCATGCAATTTCCCACACAGCTCTATGATGCAATAGGATTGTCAATTCTGCTCTAGAAGTAAAGAAACAGGTGATTAAAGACAGTAGGTGTCCTGTCCAAAATCACAGAAGTAGACAGGGTAGCGATAGGATGTGGAAGTTTGTTAACTCAGAGCCAGCTTGTGTCCATCCACCCAGCATCCTTGTTTCTAAATGCATTTGCCCCGACTCACACAAGCACAGTTTACTTCAGGCTTGGGGGCTGAAAATGACTGGCTTCTTACCTCAGCATTTGACAACGTTTTGCTGTCACTTTCAACTAGGTATCAGAAGGAAGAGAAAGATGGAAAACTAAGTTTACATGGGACACGTTGCGATATCAGGTCATTTTTCCCCTGGTTAATGTTGTCTTCTTCCAGTGGTGATCCCCCTGGTTCTGCACGCTCATCTTTGCGGGACAGTGCTCAGCTGGCAGTCAAGATGCAGGTGCAAGGCCCCAGGAGCCCCCTTGGGCCTCACCCTCTCAGCTCAGCTGTCTCCAGAGCATCTCCAGATCTAAGTGAGATAGTCAGCACACAGCCCTCCCACTGTTTCCCTGAGGTGCCTCTGCCTGCAGTCCCTTCCTGCCCACCGGGAGGGCCTTTCGTATCTACCCACATCTTCCCTTCCCTCTCTCTCAGGAGAGTGGCTTGTGAATTGCTTTTCAGAGGATACATATTATCGAATTACCTTTCCTCATTCTAACTCCCTGATACAAAGAAATTCTTCCTACCACTAGGGGGGCCATGTATCTTTTAAAAAGATACATTTTTTAAAGAAAAGATGTTAAATTTTGAAGAAATTCTTCCTACCAGTAGGGGCCCATGTATCTTTAAAAAGATACATTTCCCTGCCTGCTCATTTCTTATTGCTGGTATAACAAACCAGCACAAGCTCATTTTCTCATCCCTATGAAGAGGTCCAATATGGATCTCGCTGTGTGCGCATCGAGGTGTTGGCGGGGTTGCGTTCCTTCTGGAGGATCGGAGTCTGTTCTTTTTAGGGGTCACCGCACTGCTCACTTGTGGGCCCAGCAACCACTTCAGGCCCACTGTGGCTCGTGTCCGCACGTCTCCTTCACCAGCTGTGACCCTCCTGACTCCCGCTCTGACTTCTGAGGACACTTGGGGCCACACTGCACCCACACCAGTAACCCAGAAGGGCCTCCCCCGGTGTAGGTCCTTTCTGTAACCACACCCACACACGTCCCTTTTGCCATGTGAGCTAACACAGTCACAGGTTCTGGGGATTAGGACCCGGACATCTTTTGGGGGGAGGGGAGCTGTTGATCACGCTACTCATTCTGCACAACTTGAAAGAAAATTGCTTTATATAATTACAAAGTAACTTCACAACAGCTCAGAGTATAATCAACTACTAAAATATGATATACAGATAATAAAACAATTGGGTCATAATGCGGGTCAGAATAAACAGACCTAGAAGAATGCTTTCCTAATTTTTCACCAGCAAGAAACAATGATCAGACTGTATTTGGATGACACCTGTCAGGGCCGTGTCCTGAAGCATGAGATCGGGGAGGGTGTGTGGGGTCCGCACAGACAGGGCTGAGCCCGGAGAGGTGCCGGTGACCGCAGGCCCAGAATCCACCAAACAGCGAGGCCTGCCGAGGGTTCAGGCAGGAGGAGCCCCAGACACTAGGGCGGGAGCTGGGTGGGCAGGATGTGGCTGCGGGTGTGGGGATCCCTGAGATGCTGAGGCTTCTCACCACCTATTTGTGGAAGTGTCCCATCGTCTTTAACTCTCAGTTACCGCGGGATATCCTGATCTGTAGCGTCCATTCAACACAAAAGCACAACGTTTTAACAGCAGCCTGGCAGGGACTGCAGAGGGCGGTCCGGGCCGCTGAGATCAAGAAGCTCCTGAGAAACGGAGCACCGGCGCTGAGCCCGGGGTGGGGGACTCCTCCCGCCCCGCCCCTCGGTGATCCCCAGCCCCGGAGCTTCCCGCTGGGGTCCTCTGCGGGGGAGGCCCGGGCGCCCGCACGTCTGAGCCCGGAGCCCGGGGGACTCCTCCCGCCCCGCCCCTCGGTGATCCCCAGCCCCGGAGCTTCCCGCTGGGGTCCTCTGCGGGGGAGGCCCGGGCGCCTGCACGTCTGAGCCCTGGGCCCCGCGACCGAGCTCGGGGACAGGCCGCGCACCGGTTCTCCCGGTCCTCCGCCCGCACGTTCCCGCTGAGGCGGCCGAGGCCCCAGGTCGGGCCCAGGGAGGCGAGCGGGCCGGGGACGCGCGGCCCCGTCGGTGGCCGCGTGCGGGGAGCGGGTGCAGTTTCTCTCCGCGGTGCCCAGCCCGTTTGATCGTAAGTCCTTAGCCCGGCAGAGGAGCCGCTGTGCCGCCGGCGGGGCCCCCGGGTCATCCTCCTTCCCGGTCCGCGGGGAATTGGGACCCGTCTCCGCGGCCCGGGGCCGCCCGGCTCTCTCCTCGCCTCCTCCCGGCTTCTCGGGGCGCAGCCGGCTGCCGGGTTCCCGCGCCCGCCGAGGCGGCCAGGGGCCCAGAGTTCCTGCGGGGACAAGACTCCGGATCCCGCCCGGCCCCGTGCTCTCAGTGCGATTCGCCTGGCTCGCGGGCGCGGCTTCCCGGAGCGGCCGGCCGAGCGGCAGCCCCAGTCGGGGAGACGCGGCCGCCGGATGCACCGTCGGGCGGGGACACGGGGCCGCCTCCGCTCCTGGCCTCGCCGGCCGCCCCGTCTGCAGCCCGAGAGCCGGGGTACACCGCGCGAGGCCGCTTCACCGTCTGCCCGCAGAGCGCAGGGGCGGCCCCGAAACTACGACTTGGGGTCAATTGCAGGCCCCACCTGCAATTCTTTGATCTGGATGCTTTGATCCATGTCTCTGATGTGAAAGGGCCCAGATCTCCCACCCTGGGCCGAAGAAATGTTCTTTATAAATGTTTTGTAGAAGGCGTTCTTTCCGCTGCCAAAATAAGATGGTGGGTGATTTGAAACACCACCGTCACCCACACTGTTGGCGATGAGCCTGAAGGGCAGGTCTCAGTCCCGACTCCCTTTGGGTGCGCGGCGCACAGAACACTGCCGACAGGGCTGGTCATCAGCCGTCAGAGAGTCAGCTCCAGGGCTGGAGCTGGAAAGGCGGCTTCTGTCCCTCTAGGAGCCTCACTAGGTACTGCTGACTTGATGGATGAGGAACTGTGCCCAGAGAATAACTGCTGCTCAGAACTCGATGGGCGCCCAGGAAAGAGGGTACCAGCCAGGGCAGCTTCACCCCCTGCTGGAGGCTGGGGAGGCACAGATGAGGTTGTTGCAGCAAAAATAGAAATGAAGCTTTTCCTCTCCTGAGAACAAGGAAAGTAAACAGCGAAGAGACTAGAGAAGAAACATGACTGGTCGTCAAAGAGTTAATCACTCCTAGTTTTAAGTGTTACTAATCTGTAGTGTCTGTAACCAGAAGTCCCCTAATTCTATGTAATTTTCATCCTGTCCCACATTTTTGCTCTCCCTGCACCCTCTTGTAGCAAGTCACCCCTTAGAGCTGTTTGTATTTTGGAAGGAAGGTGGCAGGCTGACGGACCCAGGAGACCCAGATTGTATACAGTCTCTCAGTTACCCCAGGTGGGGACAGAGCCCTGTTCCTGGGGTGCTAGCCCACTGTGTCCCCCTTGGCCAGCTGAGAAGTAAAGCCATCTACTTCCTCCAAAATTCCGTCTCCATATTTTTTAATGTGGTGGGTAGAAAAAGGCGAGATTTTGGCAGTAACAAGGTGGCCACGCATGAGCAGGGGAGGGGGCGGTGGACGGAGCATCTCTGGGGAAGGACTTTGCCCCCTCACACCTCAGGCAGCTTTTGGTAGTATGGTGTTTGATTTTTGATAATAAGTTTCATAGTTTCAGCACATGGCTAGCACAATCACTCTGTTTTGGAATGATGATCTCTCTGGGTGGGAGATCCCACTATAACTGGATAGAATAGGCCATGCATCTTACATCGCATGGACCAAATTCTGCTCCCAGATTGTGCTGGTAGGACCTGGAAGCTAAAACTGGTTTTTATATCTTTAAATGGTTGAAAATAATTCTTAAAAGTAATATTTGCAGCATGAAAATTATTTTCATTCAGGTTTCCTTGTCTATAAGGAATGCTTTATTGAGACAGGCTCTTTTATGTACCTTTTATCTGTGGTGCTTCTTGGATACAATGACTGAACTGAGAAGATGGAACAGATGTCATATGGCAAAGCTAAAATATTTACTTTCTGGATCTTTAAAGAAGTTTGCCAACCTCCGCTCTAAAAATATGGTAGTTTTTTTTTTTTTTTTAAACACATATGCTGAGAGCTATACTTTAGAAACAGTTACACTGTGAATTTTGTCCTTTGAGACAAATCTCCTCTAGGTAGATGTAAAACTGGTTACGTCACTCTCAGTAATCTCAGTTAGAACAAACACCGAGCCTGTGCACTCAGTTGCTACTCAGTTGCTAAGTTGTGTCTCTTTGTGACTCTATGGACTGTATCCCTCCAGGCACCTCTGTCCATGGAATTTTCCAGGCAAGAATACTGGAGTGGGTTATCACTTCCTCCTCCAGGAGATCTTCCCAACCCAGGGATCAAACCCAGGTCTCCCTCATTCTTTACCATCTAAGCCACCAGGAAAACCTCTCAGGAGAATGGTCAAGTTGAATCAAGTTCTCAGAATGATGTTTACTCTACTTTCTGTCTCAACTGTCACTCCTTAATTGAATCTCCCATCCTTTTCTAGCTTGATTTGTCAAATTTTCCACCTCTGCCTGTCGCCTGCCCCCAAAGGGTCTTTCTGCATTCCTTCTAATCTATCCTTCCTACAGCAGAATATGTTACTTAAAAAAAAGAAAAGAAAAGAAAGAAAACACCACATTCTCCTTAAAAAATTTCAATAATTTCTTACTACCACCAGGCCCAAGATTCCAGGAACTTCCATAACGGTCCCCTATGTTTCTCCTCACCGTAATCTTCCAGCCATTCTGGACTTTTAGTGCCTGACACTATACATTTCCCCCCGATTCAAGACTTTATCTATGCTGTTCCTCCTGCCTGGGGAGCTCTTCTCCCTACCCCTTGTTCCACCAGCTCCCCATCATTTCACATTCATGTCTAATACCCCTTGTTTAGGGGAGTCTTCCCTAAACCATCAGCTCCCAGAGCACCTGCATTCACCCTCTGCAACATTTATCAGATTGTCGGTTCTTATGTGATTTCCTGCTGGACCAAAAACTTCATGAAAGCAGGGCTGTGTCTTGCTCATGGTCCTTTCTTGGCCCCTGACATGAGTTGATTCTCAGTCACTATTGAATGGATGATTGAAGGATGGCTGCCAAGGGTGTGCTAGAAAGGGCCTGGCTCTGCGATGACCTGGAGGTGCCACACATCTTCAGAGGATTTGGAGATTGACCTAGGTAATCTCTAACATTCATCAGCTCTGACATGTATTAATCTTTGGGCTTACCCCCAAGCCTGTTCCATTTGCTCCTGGATATTTGGTTGAACATTGGTTGTACTCAGTGACTTGAGATTCAAGATTAGGCTGTGGGAAAAAAGTTAAAAGGGACAGCAGTTTGGTTGCAGATAAGTACACACATAAAATAATCTACATAATTTCTGTGATCTTCTTTAAGTTACACAATTCAGAGAATAGCCACCAAAATCACATAGTCATGCACTTGGCCAGATAGTTTCCTGGGTACTAAATTACTATAGCCAAAGAACCAAGTGTTATCTCTGAAGGTCTGGGAACTAGCCACATTTGGCCAATGGAGAACTTAACTTATGGCAGTTTTTATCTTTTGCTAAGTATAGACACTGGAAAGGGATAGATGACCCTCCAAGGGGACTAATCAAGCAGGTTAAAACTTGTACTCTAGAAACACAAGGGATCCTCTCCATGGGAATGTCACTTTATTCAAAGCTTTCAACATCCTCTGAAATGGGGAATATACAGGGCAAAACTCTGCCAGCTATACTTGCAATTAAAATTTGCTTGTGGCTTTTTATATGAGTGGATTCTCATTCATATCTCTCCGTAGATTTTAAGATCACAATTAATGTTTCCTGAATTACAGAAGTCAGTTCTGCATCACCTAGGATTAGGGCAGATTCAAACCCACTCTTGTGGTTTAATGTGAAAACAACCTTCTGTAAAGTGCTATAGAACACATGGTCAGCTGAGTCTGTGGCTAAAATCTGGGGAAAGTCTCTTAGGGAGTTGTTTTCCTGCCAGATGTTTGATACTACAAGGGGAGAGGTTCAAGTCTGGATTTGTGTTTCCAAACAGTTGCTCTAATTAATGCAGTACTTATCAAAGGTAATGTCCATTATCACCATTGTTGGAAACAGAGTCATTACTGAATGACCACACCCTTTTCTGATGTGGAGTGGAAATGCCCCAGAGCCACACACTAGGGCTGGGAGAATCTGCCCCATGACAGGTGGTGGGAGGAGATCACATTCCTATCTCAGCGAGTTTACCATCCACTGAATGATCATTCTCACAGGCAGCCCCAAGACTCCACATGGAATGTTGGGAGGGTAACTGATCCAGGACCTCCTAAGACCTGCACTAGTCCTGCAGGCCGACAGAAAAAGGGTGATCTAACTTACACGTGGCATCTTAAAATAAATAAATAAGTAAAAAACAGAGCACCAAGGTCATCAATGCAGGACACAGATTGGTGGTTTCAAAGGGTGGGCTGTGGTGATGTGAGGAGTGGGCGGAGGTGGTCAGAGGAACAGACTCACAATTATAGAAAAGTAACTCATGGGGTCATCATGTGTAGCATGGCAACTATAGCTAATAATACTATTTATTTTGTGCACTTAAAAGTTCCTAAAAGAGTGGATCTAAAATGTCTTCATCACACACACGAAGGTTGTAGGTATGTAAGATGATGGACATGAGATGGACTTATCATGGTGATCATTTCCGAATATATATAGATAAGGAATCATTATGTTGCACACAGAAAGCTAATATAAAGTAAAAGTCAACTATGCGCCAATTAATAAAAACTCGAAAATGGTGGAAGGATGATATGTGCTCTCACAATTGCTGAGAAAGATAAAGCATTGAGCTTTGCATCAGAGTCTGCAGTCTTCCTTCCTCTCATCAATGGAAAGGGTACGTACAGACTTGGATACAGCAGATGGGATAGGCCTGGGGTTCTGCATTTATCATAAGCTCCCAGGAAATGCCAATTCCTGCAGATTCCTGGCTGCACTTTGACTAGCAAGGTGTTAAAGCTCCTGAGGGTGGAGATTAACTGGGCTGGTTTCTAAGGGATCCCGTTACAATTATGATGAGTACAGCACAGGGGCTTTTTTGGCCTTCATTCCTGGCAGTGTGAACAGCTGCGGGGTGAGCTGAGGTGGCGATTCCTTGTGCAGAGAAGAGGAAGATGGCAACTTTCATCAGTCTAGAAATGATGTGGTTTCATGTTCATACACTGACCTCTGCAGACACATGGAGCCCACCAGCAAAGAGCTTCAGAAATAAAGGCTAAAATAACACTATGATTTTTTAATTATTATTTTGGAATGCTATCCACAATAAATAAACTAGATTAAAACAAAATGATTTTATGCCACAGCTCAAGTGGTTCAATTACCTGGGAGTTTTTTTTTCAAGTTTTATCTTTTTTTTTTTTTTAATTGGATTGCGTCTAATCTTTTATTTATTTATTTTCAAGTTTTATCTTGAATTAATCTTGGAGGGCTCAGCAGGAACCCTTCTTAGAAGTGTCTGCAATTACATGAGGGCTTGACTGAGTGTGTCACTGCTTGTCCAAAGGTCTGGTGGCAAATAAAACATAAATGACATAGGAAGGACCCTTTACTACACTTGTTAAAATATGGCAGGGACTTCCCTGGGAAGCTCTAAGTTCTTGGTCCCTGTGAGGAGTAGAAAGTGAGCCTGCAGAAGACGCAGATGGGCCACAGGAGAGGAGCCAGCCGAGCTCCTCGCCCTCTCAGCTCCTCTGATAAAGGCTCTGTCTGACCCCCAAGACCCTCAGACACGCCTCCCGAGGGCAGCGGGTCTTGAGAGGCCTGGTGTGGGCCCCGGTGCTCTTCTCTGACCTGGGGGAGGAAGCGGTGGGCTCAGGAGAGACCCTGGGCGTGGAGTGAGGGCCCCGGGCTCGGGCTGGGCCACGCGCCGAGGGACAGCATCCCCGCGCTCCGCTGGGGTCAGCGTCCACGGGGGTAAGATGAGCAGCCCGGCCGCTCTGGGGTGTTTCTCACGGTCCCTTGATGCTTCAACAGTCCTTGGGCCCCAACAAAGCTGGCAGATGTCGGAAGTGTGTGCTCTCGGGCAGGACTCAGCGGTAAAGAATCTGCCTGCCAACGCAGGAGACAGGTCCGGCCCAGGAAGCCCCCACACACAGGAGCAGCTGAGGCCGCGCACCGCGACTGTCGAGCCGGTAGAGCGCGGAGCCGCGACTCCTGCGGCCCGTGCCTCCCGGAGCCTGTCTCTGCAGCAGGAGAAGCCGCGCGAAGAGAAGCCCGAGCCCCACCGCTGGAGAAAAGCCCCCACGGTAGTGAAGGCTCGGCACAGCCAAAATAAATGAACAAAAAAAACTATTTAAAGAGAAGAGGTGTGTGGCCTCTGGGCCCTGAGCAGCCCCCTGGAGCCCGTGGGGAGGTTCTGGCCGAGGCCGTCTCCACAGACGAAGGTGCCGTGGGGCTCGGGGCGCAGCTGGCCAGTGACACCCCGAGAGGACTGCCCTCTTCCTGCCCACCTTCTCCGCCAGCAGGCTGGCAGGGGGGCAAGTCCTGGAGCCTGTCCTCACTCCGAAGTCTGGGTGGCCTGTACACGGGGTCTGTGTGAAGCGGCACAGGGCATTTCCATCTGTCGGTCCCTTCTCTGTCCCTCCCTGGCTTGGAAGCCCCTGGAAGGCAGGGCTGGTGAGCTCTGCATACGGTGATCCTGGGCCCCCAAAGCCCCAGCGGCAGCAGACCCTGGAGAGTGACCGGGAGAGGGAGCCGGGGTGGGTGCACCGGAGAGCGAGGGGCTCTGCTGGGAGATGGAGAGACGGAGAGGGGGGCTTCCTAGAGCGAAAGCTGCTCCCCCACAGCATGGACAGGGCCTGAGATGAGACCCAGATGGCCCTGCAAGCCTGACGGGGGAGCCGCAGGCCTCAGTCTCTGAGCAGGTGAGCAGTGAGCACCTCTGGGCCTGAGCGAGTCGTGGAGACTGGATTCCGGCCCTCAGGAAGCCCTGGGCCTCAGAGGGGCATCAGGCAAGACATAAGTGCCCCAGCATGTGGCAGGTGCTCGCCGAGAAAAGCCACACAGGACCAGAGGAAAGGCAAGGAGTGACAGCACAGCCTGAGGGAGCCACAGGGAAGCAGCATAAAGGGAACCTTGTCCCAGGCTACAGCGTGGATGAACTTTGAGGACATCATGCTAAATGAAATAAGCCAGACACAAAAGGGTAAACACATGAACTTACATAAGGTACCCAGGGAGTGAAATTCTCTCAGTCATGTCCGACTCTTTGAGACCCCATGGCCTGAATTCTCCAGGCCAGAATACTGGAGTGGGTAGCCTTTCGCTTCTCCAGGGGAGCTTCCTAACCCAGGGTCGAACCCAAGTCGGCCACATTGCAGGGGGATTCTTTACTAGCTGAGCCACATGGGAAGCCCATGAGGTACCTAGAGTACTTAATGATTCAAAGTAGTCAAATTCATAGACACAGAAAGTGGAATAGTGGTGGGCAGAGGCTGGGAATAGGGAAATGGGGACTGGTTCAGTGGGTGCAGAGTTTGAGTTTTGCATTAAGAGTTCTGGAGCTGGGTTACACATTAATGTGAATGTATATGTCACAGCTGAAGTGGCCACTTAAAGTGGCTAACAGGCTAAATTTTAGGTTATGTGTATTTTATCTCAATCTTAATATATAAATAATTACTCATCTTTCAGTTATTCAAAAGCCCGGGATTTTGCATGATGCATTCACCAAAAAAAAAAAAAAAGTATATTTACAAATAAATAATTATTTACTCATCTTTAAGTTATGCAAAAGCCCTGCATTTTGCATGATGTACTCTGCATATAAGTTACATAAGCATGGTGACAATATACAGACTTGATGTACTCCTTTCCCGATTTGGAGCCAGTCTGTTGTTCCATGTCCAGTTCTAACGGTTGCTTCCTGACCTGCATACAGATTTCTCGGGACGCAGTAATGTGATCTGATATTCCCATCTCTTGAAGAATTTTCCAGTTTTTTGTGATCCACACAGTCAAAGGCTTCAGCATAGCCAATAAGGCAGAAACAGGTGTTTTTCTGGAACTCTCTTGCTTTTTTGATAATCCAACAGATGTCGGCAATCTGATCTCTGATTCCTCTGCCTTTTCTAAATCCAGCTTGACTGTCTGGAAGTTCATGGTTCATGTACTATTGAAACCTGGCTTGGAGAATTTTGAGCATTACTTTGCTAGTGAGTGACATGGGTGCAACTGTGTGGCAGTTTGAGCATTCTTTGGCATTGCCCTTTTTTGGGATTGGAATGAAAATGGACCTTTTCCAGTCCTGTGGTCACTGCTGAGTTTTCCAAATTTGCTGGCATGTTGAGTGCAGCACTTTCACAGCATCATCTTTTAGGATTTGAAATGGCTCAACTGGAATTCCATCACCTTCACTAGCTTTTTTCATAGTGAGGCTTCCTAAGGCCCACTTGACTTCACATTTCAGAGTATCTGGCTCTAGGTGAGTGATCACACCATCATGATTATCTGGGTCATGAAGGTCTTTTTGTGCAATTCTTCTTTGTACTCTTGCCACCTCTTCTTAATATCTTCTGCTTCTGTTAGGTCCATACCATTTCTGTCCTTTATTGAGCCCATCTTTGCATGAAATGTTCCCTTGGTATCTCTAATTTTCTTGAAGAGATCTCTAGTCTTTCCCATTCTATTGCACCAACGGCAGCTCATATTTAAATATTTCTAAACACCATTCATCATACCTTTAAAAATCTTTTGGATAGCTTTAATCTTGGACATTTTCCAGCTTTACTCTTGGGAATCAGTGTGACTTTTCCTTTCAGAGAGCATTGTTTGATATGCTTGGTCTTTTCCCACAGATCTTTTCCCCAGGGTTAATTAGTAGAATCAGATAGTGAGTCACATTTTTCATCAGATGAAATGTGGATAAGAAAGAAATTTGTTTTACAATTAATATTTGTACACAGTGTAGAGTCCTAGTCACCAAGCTTCTCACTTCTCTCCAACTCAACATGCAATAGACTCTTGTTGTAGCCACCCAGCTCCCAGGGACAGCCATGCCCATGAGTTCTGGCCAAGCTAAATTGAGTAGAAGTTCCATTGGCTCTGAACAGGCCTGGCCTCTGAAAATGTCCCACAAGGCATCCTTTCCCATTTCTAGCTGAGCGGAATAGATCCAGTGCCAGGGCCAGATTTGAAACCACCGGTTGTTGATGACAAACCTATAACTCAAAGGTACCATGGCCCCTGAATCCTTTTGTTGAAAGGAAATCAACAAGCAGAGTCACTTGACATTTGAAAGCCTATGTTCAAGTAAAGGTAAGATTTTATGATGTTCATGCATCTGATATTTTCTTGTTTATATGCTACAGCGAGTAACTTTAACTTACAGGATTATGGATTAAAAAATCAACTAAAAATTCTTTCAAATTCTGAAATAGAAAATAGTTTTTTGAATATTTGAAAAGATAAAAAATACATTTATTTAAGAAACATTCAGTATGCTCTCTCAAGCATTGTTTTAGAATTTCAAGATGTACATTTGTGCCCGCATGCTAAGTCACTTCAGTCATGTCCGATTATGTGTGACCCTATGGACTGTAGCCTGCCAGGTTCCTCTGTCCATGGGATTCTCCAGGCAAGAATACTGGAATGGGTTACTGTGCCCTCTTCCAGAGGATCTTCCTGACCTAGGAATCAAACCCGTATATCTTACAACTCCTGCATTGGCAGGTGGGTTCTTTTACCACTAGAGTCACCAAGATGTACATACACCAAGATGTATATACATTAAATATAATCCCATAATTTTGCTTTCAGACATTTTATAGTCAGTATAAAAATACAAAAATGGCCACCACGCCTGCTTTGGATAATTGAAGTTGACGTGTGGTGGATATGGGTGGAGAGGCAGCAGGTGTGGATCATCTTTGTTTCTGGGAACACTCTTAGTTCTGGCTTTTGACAACAGTTTCAATATAGAGAATTTTCTCAATCCACCTGGAGCCAAGGAACTTCTCAGCCCAATCTGTGAAGCCTTAATCCATAATCTGTAGCAAGCAACCCAGAAAGCCCAGTCATAACCCCTGCAGTATTAAACCTCAATTCTTCTTCTTCTTCTTGCAGTTGCTCAATAGTGTCTGACTCTTTGCGATGCCATGGACTGTAGCCTACCAGGCTCCTCTGTCCATGGGATTCTCCAGGCAAGAATGCTGGAGTGAGTTGCCATTTCCTTCTCCAGGGGATCTTCCAGACCCAGGGATAGTCAGACTTTAATCACTGACTGACAGCTTCCTTATTTTAATCATCCTTCCTATTAGAAGCAAAAGGGAGAAACCAAATATGTCCCTCAAACACACATAGAGGAGGCGCATCTTCTATCCAGTCCTCCCCCAGCTTTCCTGCATCACAATCTCTGATCACAATATGCTTCCTTTTTTCTACCAGAAAACTTTCCCATGCCTATGCCTGACTCTGGGAGATAGCAAAAAATAGAAAGGTTTGGTGACCTGCAGTCCATGGGATCACAAAGAGCTGGACCCAACTTAGTGACTGAACAACAGCAGCCACAATGCCCAAGTCTCTGCCGAACAAAAGGGGTGGTAACTGAGTCCTTCACATTATGGAGCAAGAGTGCAATAAACAGTGCTCATTCTCTTTAGGTAATTTTTGTTTGCCTACAGATGTCAGAAGAGTGAGAACCAAATAAAAGTCAGGACAATATGTGCTGCTTCTGTTAAATCTTAAAAAAAAAAAAAATCCTTTATCACAATATTTAAGTTGAAATCTAATTCACATAAAGTTTATTCTGTAAAATGTACAACTGAATGATCTATCATCTGTTTACAAAGTTGTGCAACTATCATCACTACCTAAATCAGAGCATTTCATCTCCTCACAAAGAAAGCCACTATCCATTCAACAGTCACTTCCCCTCCCACCTTCCCCCAACTTCCGACAATTTGTGTGCTTTTTGTCCCTAATGATTTGCCTATTCTGCATATTTAAAGTGCATGGATTTGTACAACAGTGGCCATGTATGCTGGTTTCTTACACGTGGTGCTATGTCTTTGAGACTCATCTATGGTTTAGCACATGATTCATTCCTCTGTTTGACTTGAGAATTTTCCTTTCTAGGCAATTATAATACACACACACACACACACACACACACACACACACAACCAAGTTCTTTTCTTTTTAATTGTGAAAAACTCACAGGATATAAAATTACCATTATGGCAATGTTACATGCTCAGTCCACGTCACTAAGAACTGTCTTTGTGCAGGGACCCTCTTTGCTGCACCGGCCCTGAGCCACCAGCTAGCACAGCACACCAGCCCAGCCATGACACCCCATCTCGGGACCCTCCATACCACCCACCTGATTAGGACCCAATACAGGCCTCCCCATGGCGGCATAAGAAGAGAACTCCATGGGGGGTGGGCAGTGGTGGCAAAGGAGAGAGATACCCAGGAGAAGGACAGGAGAGGCGGGTGGAAGAGCCTTCCATGCTGAGCTCCCAAGGCTCAGTCGCATGCTCGCCAGACCAGCCCTACTTAACTGCTGGGGTCAGCACCGGTCAGACTGGTGGGGAGGTGTGACCCTGGACGCCAGCAGCTTCAGCCAGACACCCGACAGTCTACACTGCAAACCTGCCAGGCCAGCTTCAGTCCCCGGGCCAGTTGCAGAGCCCCAGAGCCCCAGCCTCATGTGGGGGCTATGCCAGCCAGACCCTCCAGAGCTCCACATCCCCAGCTCTCAGGAGAATCCTCTGAGCTCCCAGGAGGTCGTGTCCACTCAGGGTGTATGACAAGCGGCGTTAGGCTGGGGCCAGTTGGACGTGGTCGCAGTGAGACCAAGTTTCTCTGTATCTCTTCTGCTCCTGAAGCACCCACTTTCTGTTACTCGCTCAAGCCTTGCTTTGTCCAGGCGTCCCCCCAAATACAGCCAGGCTGCAGGGAGGGGTTTCAGGGCAGAGCAAGAGCTGCAGCGTCTCATGGTGAGCAGGGCTGGCCACAACTCACCCTCGACTCTGAGAAAGCATCACTGTGGGTCAGAAACTGACCCTCTGAAGGCACAGGTGACTGCTCCTGGATCACACAGGGGCCTTAGAACTTAGGTTTGTCTTGTGACCTCTACAGCTGTCTCTAAAGGATGGACCATCTAGCGAGGAGACAAACTGATCCCTGGTAATCACAGTCAGATTGGTTAAGGACCAAGTGGGTGTGGTGGGGCTGTGGGAATGGGGATGGGACCTGCCTGCTTCCGTTGGTTTCCCACCCCCCCACTCCCCTGACCTTCTCCTCCTCAATATCATAACTTGTATTGGGCTTTCTTGGCCCAGACACAACAGAAGTGATCATTCAGTTACTCAATATTCAGTGGAATAGTCATGAAGTGACATCAAGTGTAAAAAGAAATAAAACTGAAAATAAAATTCATCCAGACAGGTAATGTTTTAGATGAGGTTAGTGTCAGAGAAGATCCTTGGGCTCTGTGTAAAGGTCCCCCTGAAACTCTGGCCCTGGAAGGAGGGAGAAGATGACACCTTGGTGAATGTGACCTAAGCCTGGTTTGTGTTTAACCAGCTCATTGATTTGGTCATTCATCATCGTCACATTTTCTGAGCCCCATTCTGCATCTTCGAGGTCGTCACAGGGCTTACAAGCTGGAGAGCTCATTGAAGTGTAAAGACCTGAGGGGTCCTTAGTGAGGCAGAAAATTGTGCAGGCAGAGCAGGTGATGGAGAAAGGCATTGTGGACCAGGTGAGATCTGAGCTGGGTCTCCAAGGGTGAGTGATCAGTTAGCTAGGGCCTGGCTCTGAGCAGGACTCAAATACATGATGAATGACTAAATGAATGAAAATGGAATCTTCCCGAGAGAGCAAGAGTGCCAGCTCTTCTGTAACTGAGTCCAAGCTTGTACTGCTCACCTCACGACAGGCCAATTAATTGAGAGATGAGTTGTTGGTGCAAGGACAGCGGCTTTATTCAGAAACCCGGGACTCTTGCACCAAGGACCCATCTTACCTGAGTTAGAATTCAGGCTTCTTTTCTACTTATACAAAAAGGTGGGGGGGTGGGGGGGGGGGGGGAGGAAAGTCAAATATTTCTTCATTCCAATCATCCTCCAGAGGGGATGTGTTCATTTCCGCCTCCCTGCTGTGACTCACAGGAGAGTCTGGTCAGGAGGTTTCCTGTGAACTGAACAAAGCTATTTTAGCTTGGTGCCCATTACCTGGGATGCAGGGTTCCCAGAGATGGAACTTTATGTATAAGCATATAGGCAACATTCCTTTAGCAGTTACCTCATAATAGGTAGACTACGAAGGGTCCTTGTCTATGACGAATTCAGGCCAAAGCTCGGAACTGCAGTCACACAGGGGCGATGTGGAGAGGCCCCGCGGGGCGCCCACTCCACCCCCTCAAAGTCTTCCTGACTAAGCAGCCTGTGTCTTGACTCCCCAGGGCACCTGTCTGGGCTGTTCTCTCGGACAGGGCTGTCAGAAGCAACAGTCAGCTGGGCTCCTCCCTGATCAGGCCCAAGGACACCAGCTGCCTCACCTGAAATGGGTCAGTCTCTCAGTCATGTTTGAAGCTTTGTGACCCCATGGACTATAGCCCGCCAGGCTCCTCTGTCCATGGGATTCTCCAGGCAAGGATACTAGAGTGGGTTGTCATTTCCTTCTCCAGGGGATCTTCTCGACTCAGAGATCAAACCCAGGTCTCCTACATTACAGGCATATTCTTTACCATCTGAGCTACCAGAGACATGCATAAGAAACTGTTACCTCCCAAAACTGGGGTCAGAAGCCTGGGTGTTTGGTTCAGGCTCTACGAGACATTTCACATCCTCCTAGTATCTCCTCTCATCTCCCTGAGAAACTCTCATGTCTCAGGACACCTCTAACCAATACTCTGCTTTTGGTGGGATCTAGTGCTCAGAGGTTAATATTTTCAGCCCAGAGAGACACAGCCTGTGCTTTAGACATGAGAAACCCTCCCATCTAGCCCCAATCCATCCAAATCTCTCCCGTTCCCCAGATCCCACGGCCAGCAGACAGTCCCTGAGTCTGTTCAGCAGACAAGCTCCCACAGTGTCTGGCGCTGAGGCTCCTCCCGCCCCCGTGTCCCATCAGCCCTGCACGATGAGCCCCAGTCCTGGGAATGGAGGGGCCCCTCTGCGCTTCTTCTTGGGCTGCTGTTCGGCCTTCTTCCTCCTTCAACCAGAGCAGGGAGCTGGGCTCATCCAAGCCCGGGAGTGGGGGGGTAGGAGGGGACGAGCGGTCAGTCTCTCTGTCTCCCGCGGCCCTGGGGGAGGAGGCGCTGGGGGGATGGCGGACGGGGCTTGGCCTGCTCAGCGGTCAGGACTCAGGACGCATTCGGGGCAGGCTGAACCTACTGGGGAATGTTGATGGTGACAAGCTCTTTCCATCTCTGTAGGAGCTGGTCCAGCTCACCAAGCTCTCTCAAAACTAGCACCCTTCATCTGGCAACAGGGGGTGGGCTGAATATTTTCCAGGAAACTCCTCTCTAACCTCTGGGAAACATTCTGACAGGGTCTCTGATGATGCAACAGAGGTCCACTTTGGTTAAGAATCAACGAGGACTCACTGTTTGGCCCATGGATCCCCATGCTATGTAGCAGCCTTGATGGGAGGGGAGTTTGAGGGAGAAAGGACACACGGATGTGAATGGCTGAATTGTTCCCTTTGCTGTTCACTTGAATCTATCACAGCACTGTTTGCTAAAGGGCTATACCTCAAATAAAAAAACAAATGTTAAAAGTTAAAAGGCAACAACACATGACCAAACACTCAGGAAAAGAAGACACTGGATGATTTGGACATTGGCTTCAAAAGTACATTTTGGTAACACAGAAAACTACAGTGCTTTAAAATCCTAGTTTATGATTTAGAATCTATGATATGTAGATGAGTGCTCAATTGTTTAATACAGGCACCAATAAAAATACAAGCTGAAGACTAACTGGTTTTAATATAATTTTCTGTTTTCATAAATTTTGCACTATAGACTAAAGTCAGGGCACATGATAATCTGTTTATGTGTCTCCCTCCCTCCATCTCCCTCCTGCTGTTGTTTTAAATTTATGTCACTAGTGAGTGCACTCCAGCTCTCCTGCAACACACACCTTCATTCTGTAGGAGAAGTGATAACACTCGCTTGCACTCGTGTAAGTGAGGAGGTGATGTACGGTGATGGAAGGAAGGAGACTGGCGGGAGACCCGGCCTGGCCTCAGCCAGGGGCTTTGCCCCGACACTCGCTACCCGGTTCCCTGTTGACCTGTAACAGGGCCTGGAAAATCCTGTGAGGACCCCTGGCTAAGAACCTTCATGCACGTCTCGCCATTTACATCGTGGGAATGGAGTTCCCAAAGATCTTCAGATTTCTGATTTCTTTTGTCTTCATTAGTCTTCTCACCAGGGGTGTTGTTAATTAAATCAGCCTATATATTATTAACATTAACATATATTGTTGATTTATAGATATTATTATAATATAATAAATTTATATTTATTATATTAAAATAATTATGATAAATATAATTATATTATAATAATATTATAATAAAATAATAATAAATAATAATATTATTATAATAAAATAATAATAATACATCACATTTAACATTTACTTGCATTATATATACATATGTTTATATAGCATTATGTTAAAATAAATTAAATTAATAAATATAAATATATATTATATATATATTTATAATTATATTTATTATATATAATATATATAAATTTATTAATAAATATAAATATTTATTAATTTAATTTATATAAATATGTATTTATTATATATAATATATAAATTTATTATATTTATTTATATATTTATTAATAAATATAAATATTTATTAATTTAATTTATATAAATATATAAAATTATATAAATATAAATTTATAAAAATAGTATGTATTTATATATATTTACAATATATAATTATATATATTATATATAGAATTATATATAATTTATAAATATATATATTTATATATAAATATTTATATAAATAAAAATTTATAAATATATATATAAATTATATAAATATATATAAATATATATAAATGTAAATATAAATATACATTACTATATTTATATATTATATAAATGTATTTATATATAAATATATATGTATATATATAGAAATTTATATATATAAATTTATATAAATAGAAATAATAATAAATAATAAATAAAATAATAATAATACATCACATTTAATATTTACTTGCATTATATATACATATTTTTTTATAGCATTATGATAAAATAAATTAAATTAATAAATATAAATAAACTAGCATAACAATATGAGTATATATGACTCCTCAGAGGCAGGCCTTTGCCTTTTGTATGGTCAGCTCTTCCTACTGACCATATTTTGTTTGCCAGAAAACAATGAAGACTGAGGCCAGAGTGAAAGTGAGGGGAAGGCAGGCAGAGAAGACCCAACCTGAAATTACAGGGGAGACACAATGAGTCACTCAAGTGAGAGAAGTGTGCTCCCGAGACCAACCTGAACTGCAGTCTTAGTGAGGGGAGCGGATGTGACCCCTCACCCGGCCCACCGGCCCCTTCTGGGGAGGCTGAGCAGGAGGAAGCCTCCTCCAGGTGTCTCCTCCGGCTCCTCCCGGGGACCCTCTCATCCTCCCCAGTCTCTGCTGCGAACTTTGTCCTTTGCTGCCAGCAGGCCGTTCACTGCCCTCCGCTGTTCTCCTACCGGCTCTCTTTCCTTCCCTTCCTGATTCTCTGGGCTGCTACCGGCCAGGCTGGAGACGCAGGCATCACAAGACCTCCCTCCAGCCAGTGAGCTGTCCTCGCCCCGCCCTCCTCCTTGAGAGCTGGGTTAATGGGGTGCCTGGGGTTTATTACTGAGGCTTTCCTTGCTCTCAGATTCCTCCCTTCCAGATGCTGAGATGTGCAGGGCAACTAAAGACATTTCTGCATTTCCCTGAATGTGGATGCTAGATGAACCTAGTTTCCTTAGAGCAGAATCATATTGTTTGAAACAAAGATTTTTGTATTCCCCCAAACAGGAAATGGTGACACCTCAGAGTCATACTGTTACTTGACAAAAGCAAGTTGTAAAACAACACACATTATTTGTCTAACTGAATTAAACATGATACTATGTTATCTGTGTAAATATATATATATATATATATATATATATATATATATATATATATTTGAAAATGTTTTTTAAAAAGCTGGAGAAATATATACAAATGAACCACAGGCACCTTGATAGGGATGAAAGAGAAATTTTACTTTTACTCTAAATTATCCAGTTTTTTTGTGTGTACTTTTAATTCAGGATGAACTTGAACAAGAGTGTATACTGTTTGTATTAAATAAACACTTTACATATGATTGTAGAGAACTAGCTTATCATAAAAACTGAACCAATGCATTTCAGAGTCAAACAAATGATAAGCTGTGTAGAAGAGACTGAATATTTGCTGAAGGGTTAAAGATAGAATGAGCACACGAGCAGCCCAATCAATGAAATGCGGGCTGCACACTGCTGTCTCCTCCAGTCACTAGAACATCCCTTGAACACTTGCTGGGTTTAAGTCAGCCTGGAAATCAGTTACCTGTCCAAGGCAAGTCAGAATTTATGCCAAGCCCATAGAAAAGACATGTTTTAACTAATTTGGCTGCCAATATCTCTGAGGGGAAGAATATGTACACTTTATTCTCAAAAGTTATTTTGGCCTGTCCTACAATGGATTATTTCATTAAAAACAAAACACTCAAACTAACATTGAAAACCACCATTTTGGTGTACCTTAAAGCTTTTGCCATTTTAGAGCTTTCTCTTTTTCTGTCATCTCTTAAACACATGCAAAATAAATACAGTGGAGTCCCCAGCAGGAGCTGCTACTCAAGGAGCTCTGGGCCTCAGTCCTTACTAGGAGTTAAAGTGGCAAAGAGCATTTTTGCTCCAGAATTCTAAAGGCATTTTGGTGTTGGATAATCTGGACCTGTGGAAAGCATATGATAGCCTGATACTGTTTCTTACAACTGCCGCAGTTCAAAGATTTTCAATATCTTACTTTCTGTAAGCAAATATTGAGAATGCTCAGGAGAGAGCATAAATATAATAATATAACTCGTTATAAATAGCATGTAAGTAGAAAGTGTAGTTAGATGTGAGTCTAACTTAAATTCCTAGTTCCTGTGACTCTCAGTCCATAAGGCTCAGACTACATTCTTTGGGCATTTCTACGGAGTGGACAGTAGGTGGCACTTTCAGCCTGTTTAAAAAACAGTTCACCGGCTTTGGCTTGTTTGCTTGCTTTTTAACTGTTTTACCACCATTGCACAGAAAACAGTCATTTTGTACATAAGTGTATGAAGTCCAGATCAATGTCTTGGGAGCAATTTCAGAACACAAAGCCATTTAACTGAATCTGTAGGAAGCATTTACAAATAACCACAGAAAAGACTTTACCTTTTTGTAGATCCAAACTGCAAAAAGAAAGTGAAAGTCACTCAGTCATGTCCGACTCTTTGTGACCCCTTGGACTGTAATCCCGCCAGGCTCTTCTGCCCGTGGAATTCTCCAGGCAAGAATGCTGGAGTGAGTTTGCATTCCCTTCTCTAGGTGTCGGGAGCTGCCGGGGTGTGCCCAAACTATGACAAGGTCACGGGATGAGAGAGGAACCTGCAAGGCAGCTCTTTCTCACACGGGGCTGCCCGAGGGGCCCAATATGTCCCTCAGGAGCCGCCAGGATGAGAAAGGAATCTGCAAGCAGCTCTTCCCCTCCAGGTTGTTCCGGGGGCCTGGTATGTCCCTTGCTTCCTTCTGTCTTACTATTGTTGGGCTTTCTATTAATTTTTGGAAATATAATATATAGTAATAAGGCCTCCCTGGAAAAGTCCAAGCCTTTTTTGGAAATGCTCATGATTGCTCTGGCTCAGGACATGACCATAAACATCAAGTCAGCAAAGAAAAGGTCAGAGGTATAGTCTGGCTGCTTGCCTAAAAGATTATAATGTTCTAGAATAGAAAAGAGTAGAGGTATTTAGATTTAGAAGTAGATGCACTGCATCAGTTTACTTGCTCCTTGGTTGAGAGGGTTTTCATTATTGTTATTTCCTTGCTGCTATTTGTTCATTGTTTCCCTTTCTTTAAACAACATGATATTATGGGTATTTTTGTAGAGTTAGGAAATGGGGTAGATGGATTTCAATAGAAGATTTATATTAACCAGCTTCACTGCCATTATCTCACTATTAATAGAGGTGTTTTGCTGCTTTAGAGGTGTTTTTGCTGTTTAATAGTTAATCATTGTAAATTGAGATTTTGTGGTTTCAGGTAAAGAAAAATATCAGGTTTTTCTCATGGTACTATTCTCAGAAATGTCAAACATGTTACTGTGACCCTTCCCATGTATTGTTTTATTGTCCAAAGAATTTACACTGTACCTGAGATTTGTAGGACACTGTTTTTGTTAGAGTGAAAATGTTAGGCCATTGAGGCAAGAAGACTATGTACAGGACATTTAAAAATAAACCCTGTAATCAGAAACGTTCTAGATGAATGCATAGGGGAAAAACATGGGAAAGAAAAATATTGACAGATGCACGAAACTATATCAGTTTCGTGGTAATATGTGGTGTAATATGTGGTGACTTAAGGGGGAGGTAACGTTCATTCTTTACAAACTGAGGTATCCTAAAAATTAAAAAAAGCTACCTCTTCTACCCAAACTTCTGTGTGTGTCTGTCTTCTTCCTCGCCGATGCCACTCATCCCTTGGGTATTCCTGGTTCTGCCAGGGCTGGACCTCGGCATCTAGGGAATCTTCCCAACCCAAATTATCCAGGATAAAATGCTTTTGGTGTTTGTGTCACAAATGCTCTTTGCTATTTTAATTTCTGATAATGACAGAATCTCAGGTTGACCTAGGCCCTGTGCTAAACTACTTTGTGTCCTGTAACCGTGGTCAGACACATAGACTTTATAAAGTTTGGTTTTTCTTGCTTGGAAACAATTTGACCCAGCTGCTCTCAAGTGAAAAACAAACTACTAGACCATAAAATGTTCCAGTAGAGTACAATCAAATGCTGTTGATTCTAGGTACTTCATAGGATGTTTTTAAGCCTTGTCAGCCACCAGATTCTCTTGATTCTGGAAGCTGGGTTTACTAGGGCCTGGTAGCAATGAAAGTGTGATGAAATCACTGCAGCAGTGTTCTGCTCCAATGCACAGGATCTGGACAGACTAGGAACAATGATTAAATATTCTGAAGGGGTGAATCCAGGGCATTTAATCTTATCTGAACAAAGGCTTGTGCACTGACTCATTTTATGCATCACTTCAGGGCGGCCACAGGCTCCCTGGGCTCTCCAAATCCCTCAGCTTAAGAGCTCCTGGCCCGGGAGTGAAAGAAAACAAAGGCAGCCCTTCCATCTTCCCATTCCGACCTCTGGTCCCATCACAGCCTCACCCCTGAGAGGGACGGTGGACGCTCAGCTCGCTGTCCCAGCCGCACGGCTGCCAGACGAGTTACAGGCGCAGCCCTGCCCAACGGCCTGCTGCCTGGCGTTGTGAGAAGGCCCCAAGGAGATCTATGAAAAGCAAAGGGGAGTCTAACTCAGCAGAGCGGCCCGATGCTCGAGGGAGCTAAAGAGACAGGAAGCATGAGTCAAGTCAAGGAACGACCCACTTCCGGCTGTGCTGATAACGGACGTGGCTGAAGCGTCCTGCTCCCTGCGCGCGCGTCTCTGCGTCTGCAGGCACTTCCGGTTTGCCTCACCGTGAGAGGCAACTGCTTGTCAGAAGGCAGATCTTTTCTGTCATCAATAAACTGTCTTTTCCTTGCTGTCAGCCCTGTAATCTGGCACTATATGCTCCTTATTCTATTGGCTGCTAACATTTCTGTAAAAGGAGATCTAACTGTTAAGAGTTCAAGATTCCAGTGGTCTGTGAAGTCCCACCACCAAATTCACTCTCCAGAGTTGTGTTTGAATCAGGTAAAAATGCTCATTACAGACTTAGGATTGAACATACTAATGTGAGAACATGAACGAATTTAGAACTTTTAGAAAGTCTAATTTTAAAGGTATTTGTTTATCTTTAAAGCCCAATGAGAAAATTTTACTCTTGCTTATCTTGTCTGAGGAATAACCATGGACAGATACTGAAAAAAAGCTACAAAATTTGAGGCTTTGAAGAATGGAATTAAAAGAGAATGGGTCTCATGTAGAGTAACTCCTTTGGGATGGAGAAGCTGAGAGGGGAAACAAATTGATTCAAGAAAAGATCTTATTATTAGAGCTGAGGTCATCTGTCATTTAGTCAAATTTACTTTTCTGCATGCCAGATCACCTTATACAGACTTTACAGACACACAATACAACTACCATCTCCACTGATACACAGAGGGGTGCCCTGGCCACCACTTCAGACCACCTTGTGGGGCACTCAAGATGCTCAGGACTCCATCCCATGTGTCCTGGGGAAGTGACTCCTATGAGGTCCAACCGCTGAGCCTAGTTTTACTCTGTTTTCAAACAGCCCTTTAAATCCCCAAGGACAGCGCTCCACTCTCTCACCACATAAAATGTCCCCCCATGTGTCACTGCTCCTCATCAACATGGCTGCTGGTTTGATAATCAGTCTTAAGATATGGTCACCTGATCTAATATTCTTTATTGTGCTGAAGTCAGTCAAGTGTTTTATATCTTACTAGCATATTAATATGTCAGATTCAGAGAAATGATTCAAGTATGAAGTCAAATGATTATCCTATCCATATGAAGTATATAAATATAGTCTCTGGGCGATGGTGAAGGACAGGGAAGCCTGGTGTGCTGCAGTCCATGGGGTCAGGAAGAGTTGGTCATGACTGAGTGACTGAGCAATGGTAAAATATTATCTCAGTTCATAATGAATGTACAGTGCATAGGGGAAAGTGGGAGAAAAGTATTTTAAAAATTGGATCGAGCTTAGCTAGTAAAATTAGCAGTGGTAAATGTTGTTTGAGGGAAGAACATAATGAATTATGAATTAGGAAATTTTCCTCTTTTGTGAAAAGAAAAAATCAACGGTCACAGAACATTCTCAAGAGTAGACATATTTATTTATTTATAAACAGTTTATTTTCTGTCATCCTACTTCCATTTTACGAGTTTGTGGGGTTTCCATGATGGCTCATGGTAAAGATTCCTGCCAATGCAGGAGACATGAGTTCAATCCCTGGTCCAGGAGGATCCCACGTGCCTCAGAGGAACTAAGCCCTTGCACCACAATCATTGAGCCTATGCTCTAGAGCCTGGGGTCCTCAGCTGCTGAGCCCACTCTCTGCCACTACTGCAGCCCATGTCAGGAGAAGCCGCTGCGAGGAGAAGGCCGTGCCCCGCAACCAGAGAGTGCGCCCCGCTCACCGCAACCAGAGCAAAGCCCGTGCAGCAGCAAGGACCCAGCACAGCCCCACCCAAGGAAAGAGCCTGTGCAAGACCAGCCGAAGCCCACTCCGTCTTGTCCCTCCCCACCCCGTGGCCTGAGCAGTGGGCGCTGCAGGCCAGCCCTCGGGGGCACTGCGGAGTGGGCATCGAGCTCGCCTGCCCGCCTGTGGACTAGGCCACCACCTCAGATGGAGCAGCGTTGCACTCAGGTGCTGACGTCACCCATTCACCGTGACGTCCTCCTTGGTCAGAGCCTGCTCACTGCCACCTGCCTTTCATTTTAATCTCTTCAGAATGTGCAGACGTGGTGATCAGACATGACCTCCCGAGTGTTCACAGGAAACGGTGCCGCGCACGGGCAGAACTGCCCGGGTGAGCACCCGCCATCAGACCCACCGACTGAGCTCCCTTTGTGCCGGGAATGGGTCGTCTCCAGAATGCAGAGGAGAGTCTGTGTCACGCAGACCGATGGTGAGAAGTTCACAGGAGTCTTGGCTCCTGGACGCTGCCTGGGTCTGGTTAGTGGAGGCTCCGGGAGTGAAGCGGCCGACCACAGGAGCGGCGGCAGCAAACTGCCGCACAGCTCGCTGCCGAGGGTTCCTGGAGGACGCAACGGTGACAGAGCTGGGTTTTCAGTGGCAACAATGGCATGAGCTGCCGACAGAAGTTTCTCCCAGGTTCTCTTCGGATTCCTAATGTAGACGCCCTCACTTTTCCTTCTGTAGATGTCCTGCTCCACTGGGAAGTAAAGGCTGGTGCCACCTAAGTGGGCTCCTGCTGCAAGGAACGTGATGATGTCCCCCTTCATTTGCCGGACATCAAGGACCCAGAATAGTGTAAAAGATTCACTTCAAGGTATGACAAGAGTCCAGACAGTGCCATGTGGACCACTGTCTGGGTAGTGTGGAAAAAGCCTGAGAAGATGTTTTAGAGAAGCCAGGTAATCTTTCTGATAAAACAAACTTGACTTTCATTCAGTTGGTAGAAATAACACTGTGAGCTTTATTCTTTAGAGGTTTAACATTTTTTAATAATGTTTTGACATTTATGAGAAATTTATAATACATGTACAAGGTTCAAGAACCTAAAAATATGAAATATTTTATATTACATTGTTCCTCCTACCCCCTCCCTTCTTGTGAAAGCTCTGCTGCTTTCACAGTCAGTCATGATGTTTCATTTCCCAGGAATCTTTCCAGAGATTTGAATTTTTAAGAAATTATTTATTTGGCTGTGCCAGGTGTTAATTGTGGCCTGTGGGACATTTTCCATGGGAACTCTTAGCTGTGGCATGTGGGGTCTAGTTTCCTGACAAGAGATTGAGCTCAGGCCCCTACAATGAGAGTGCAGAGTCTTAGCCACTGGACCAGGAAAGATGTCCCAGAATGTCATTTATGCAGACACAAGCAACTATGAATATCTGTTTCTTCTTCATTCTATATGGTGGTGCTAGTGGTAAAGAACCCACCTGCCAATGCAGGAGACAGAAGAGACTCAGGTTCAATCCCTGGGTCTGGAAGATCCTCTGGTGAAGGAAATGGCAATCCACTCTAGTATTCTTGCCTGGAGAATCTCCATGGGGCAGAGGATCCTGTGGGCCTACAGTCCACAGAGTCACAAAGTGTCAGATATGACTGAATGACTTAGCACACAACCACATTTAAAGACATAAATGGTAGTATACTGTGCACAATGTTTTATTATATCGTGCTTACATTCAGCTGACAATATCTTGGGGGAAAACTCTCTCTTGGTACACTATTTTCTGCAATTCAGTCCACTGAATGGATGAGGTACTATAACACACTTTACTGGTCCACATTGGAATAAACACTAATATTCAGTTACATCTTGACATCACAAAAAACAATGTAATGCATAACCTTAGCCTATGTTATTCCACTGCAGGAAAATGTATAAATTTCTAATGCATTGAATAATGTCTAACGTTCATGTGGGACTGAGAATCCCCACCAGCTAGAGTGAAGAAACCTCCTTGAATATGTGGGGCATTCAACCAAGGCACAAAAAATGCATATATTAGAGCTGAAACTAAAAAAAAAGAAAAAAAAAGAAAAAAAAAAAAAGAAAGAGGGAGAGAGAGAGAGAGATGAAACTAATCAGAAGCCTTAAAATAAAGGGAACACAGACTTTTACTAACAAACCTTAGCAATAATCCTGAAAAGTGTGTGTTATGCAAGTAACCATTGCCTACCAGGAAAAAAATAAATTAACACTTTCAGACAACATATAAATAAAAGAAAACAAAAGCATTTCTATCACCCAGGAAACTTTAAGACATTTAGGAGTTCTGTGTCAGACAGCAGGTCTGATGTATATTTCATTTTATCTTATACCCACTCATAAAAAATGAATGTAAACCCCTTTATATACACTTCAAATATTTTAGAATATTCAAGAAATTGACTACTTTTTGGAGAAATATGACTTGTCAAGACCATTAATTAAAGCAACTAAAGCAAAAGAAAAATGAGCAAGGAAGGCTATAAAGTAAAAATTTTCCAGAATTACTTCTGAAAATCATGTAAAAGCTATGCAAGCAAAGAACAACTGGCTACAAAAGTACCACATAGTTTCAGAGAATCAAGAATAGAAGAACAGAAGACATCTGTATTTTGTGACTATAATTTAACCCTGCTGTCAGAACTTGATGTAAGTGACCTAAAACAAAAGCACACACCAATTTCACCTACTATTCTTGGCCTCAAAATCCTAATCTATTAAATACTAATAAATGCTATATGAACATTTACAGAGAAATTCTCCATCTCTAAAAAAATTAGGTTTACTCACAAGTTTTGTTCTTTGAAAGTAAGTCAAGTTGTATATTCTAAGAAGTGCTTGCTCCAGAAGACGTGGAATATATGTGCAATGGAAAACTACTCAGCCATGAAAGTGAATGAAATAATGCCATTCGAAGCAACATGGATGAACATGGTGATTTCATATTAAGCGAAGTAAGTCAGATAGAAAAAGACAAACATCGTGTGATATCACATTTGTGGAATATTGAAAAATGATGCAAATGAACTTATTTACAAGACAGAAGTAGAGTCACAGACATAGAAAACAAGCTTATGGTTATCAAAGAGGATCACGGGGGATGTGGGGAGAGGTAAATTAGGAGTTTGGGATCAATATGCACACACTACTGTATATAAACTAGGTGGACAACAAAGACCTACTGTATAGTGCAGGGAGCTATACTCAATATCTTGCAATGATCTATAATGGGAAAGAACCTGAAAGAATATATAGTCTCTCAAAGAGTCATGTCCAACTCTTTGGGACCCCAGGGTCTGTAGCCTGCCAGGCTTCTCTCAAAGGAGGGGTCACAAAGAGCTGGACACAACAGAGGGACTAACATTACATCCCTACTACTATGCTCGTTCTTAGCCAACTTGGAGAAAGACATGAACTCCTTATCAGTGCCGCATTAAGTTTTGCTCTAAGATGCCTGCCATATAGGGAACAATTTGAACATATTCTGAATTTCAGTTGTGCTTGCAAGTAACTTTGTGAGGACAAACAGCTGGTGGATGAAAGCACAGCTGATCCAGAGGATCCTAACCAGGCAGGAAAATGCAAAACACACTTAACACACAATCAAATAGTAAACTGACCGAGGACATGGCATCAAGTCATACTCCTTCGTTCTCCACTTGTCCACACGTAATTGTCTACAGTCTGCTGTGATTCTTGGCTACTTTAAAATAGAGTGTATTAATAGGAAATTTGAGACATAATAAGGCAAACAGATCAGGAGACATCTGTCATTGAAAAGAGAGTCGATGGATTACAGCTCCCAAGAGGAGGGACAGGCCACGCCATTGGGTCACACAGGAAAGGACCGGAATTGTCCGGAGAGGGAGGGAGAGGAATTCAGTTCAGGGGCCTTTACTGTGACTCCTCAGGAGGCAACAGTGAGCTGGGTGTGCAGGTTCATGACTGACTAGTGTGTGTGGTTCTAGCAGCCATCCTTGGTGTCTGGCTCTGGTGACAAGGGAAGGGGGACTGAGGCCCGGAGCACAGCTAAAATGTCACCTCCTCAGAGATACGCCCATAGTGCTGGAAGACAAGCATAATGATCAAGACAGGAGAGCAAACAAACATATCTGTCACACACCAAGAAGGAAAAAACAGTCATCCTCCTCCAGGAGGGAAATCTCTTTATACCTTAAGTTATAGTGAATTTTGAGACTTAAATTAGAAAGATGACTCTAGAAGTCAACTAGTGTAATCAAATGGAAAAATAGAATGAAAACAAGCAAATAAAATAAAATAAAATGAACAGAAAATACAAAAAAAATTAAAAATAAGTGAAATAGCAAAAGAAAAAAAAAAAAAAGAAAGAGAAGAAGAAGAAAGAAAGATAAAGACAACGAAGACTGAAAAGAAGTTGAAGAAATGAATCCAAAGTTGGAGCGAGCCTATGGCTTTCTGAAGGAGCTCGCTTTGGACCACGACTAATGACCTGGAATGGAGAAAAGCTCATAAGCCACACTCCCAGCATCTATTGGTGCTAGGAGCCTGAACGCCAGCAGAATGGCTAGTGAGAAACCATAGAAATTGGAGTGGACCTCGGTCGAGAGCAAAGTTGAGGCAAGGGTTTCTTGTTGTCCGGGGAGGGGTTGTCCTCAGGCAGGGGTCTGGGGTGGGGAGAGCCCTCAAGGGGAGAGGGTAGGTGGGCAGACATGTGTTTGCACAAGTGTGTTAGGATCTGAAGGGTGAGCCCACGGAATTCCTCCCCAGCCCGCATGTGTGTGCTGAACTTGGAAGCCCTGCAGTGACTGTCTAGCAGGCAAGTCTGGAAGGCCAAAGGCCCCCGGAGTCATTTGCATCCTGAGCCCTGTGGTCCAGGGCCAGATCGGAAGTGCGTGCGGGGCTTCGTCATGGGGAATTCCCCGAGAAAAGTGTCGCTGGTGGGATGTCGGGAGTGGGAGTGAGCACCCTCTCGGATGCCTCAACAATGGGGAGCTTGCATGTCCAGGCGTGGGGCTGTGGGAAAGCCATGAAAGGCCCGAGGGGGCGGGGCCCAGGCCCTTTTTCAGAAAAGCACCCTCTGAGGGAAGGAGGCGTCGTCATGCAGAGGCAGGTAGGAGATGGAAAGACTCGTGGGCCTTGTTTGCAGAGACCTGGGGGCTGCTTCGCGCACGGGGGAGGTGCATGTCCGTCTCCCTTCAACGTCTTCCCCAGAGGGCAAGGTTGTCGGCCCAGCGCCGCTGGTGCGGATGCCCTTTGGGGACCCTGTGTCCGTGAGGGGCCGTCGCCGGCGGTCGGGCGGCCCCATCGGGGTGACTTGGCTCCTGGGTCAGCAGGGCTGGCGCCTGGCCACCAAGTCGCCCTGAGTTGCAGGGGGCCGTGGGGGGTCGGGGCTGGGCTTCAGAATCTGGGGAACACCTGCTAGGTGAATGCAGCGCTGCAGTGTCTGAGCCACACGCCGCCCCTGGCCAGCTGGATGGTGTCCCAGCAGCACGCCACCCTCTGTCCGGCCAGCACCTCCTGCACGCTCTGTGCCGAGAGAGCTCACGTGACCCGAGCCCTCCTTCACCCGGGAGAGGTGATCCGGCCCCACAAGGACCTGCTGGCGGGCTTCCACAGACACCAGCAGGAAGATGCCCACGAGTTTCTGATGTTCACTCTGAATGCCATGCAGCAAGGGTGCTTGAGTGCATCCCAGTCATCGGGCCTTCCCTCCGAGGACACCACCCACATCCCTCAGATCTTCGGCAGAACTAGGTGGTCTCAGATCCAGTGTGTCCACTGCCTTGGTGTCTCGGACACCTTCGACCCTTATATGGACATCAGCCTGGACATCACGGCGGCTCAGAGTGTGGAGCAAGCTCTGAGAGAGCTGGTAAAGCCCGAGAAGCTGGACGCTGAAAACGCCTATGACTGTGGCGTTTGTCTCCGGAAGGTGCCTGCCACCAAGAGGTTGACTTTGCACAGCACGTCCCAGGTCCTGGGGCTGGTGCTGAAGCGGTTGACACAGGTGAGCGGGGCCAAAAGGGCTCAGGAAGTGCGCTATCCCCAGTGCCTTGGCCTGCAGCCCTACACGTCTGAGCGGAAGGCAGGGCCACTGGGCTACGTGCTCTATGCCGTGCTGGTGCACTCCGGGTGGAGCTGTGAGCGAGGACACTACTTTTCTTAGGTGCGAGCGGGCAACAGCCAGTGGTATAAGATGGACGATGCCAAGGTGAGCGCCTGTGACGAGAGTGCTGCCCTGAGCCAGAGCGCCTACGTGCTCTTCTACTCCCGGGAGGGTGCGTGGCAAGGGGGTGCTGGGGGAGGGGCAGCGGCCCCCCTCACGGCTGACCCCACACACCCCGGGGAGCCTGACCCCTCCGGCCCCGGGGAGCCTGCGGGAGACGCCAGCGGCAGAGCTCCTGGGTCGCATGTGTCCACGGGGGACACAGAGGTCGAAGGAATCAGCTTAGAGCAGTGGAGACGCCTCCAAGAGCACAAGCGGCCGAAGCCGGACTTCGACCTCCGGAAGACCCAGTCAGCCCTGCCTGCCGGCGCAGTCGTGATTCACCAGTCCAACCACGGAGGAGGGAGACACGGCAAGCTGCCTGAACAGGAGCACGGCCGGCTCGGCCGTCCCAGCACGGACAGCCCGCCTCCGGGCCTCACGAGCGTTGGCAACGGCCCTTATGCCAGCGGGAGGGCCCGAGCGACCAAGAGGAAGAACAAGAAACCGCGGCCATCTCTGGGGCTGTGGCTCTGAGGTAGGCTCTGAGGCACATGCGTGCAGACGCCCAGGCACACTCTGCGTGCGGCACGCCCTGTGTGACCCACCAAGCCTTCCGGCGAGGAGCGAGTTCCTGTGGGCGGTGTGGCTGGTGCAGCCTCCTGGAAAAAGGCGGGGCCTGCAGTGTGCCCGGGGCCACGGTGTTCACCTGGATCGCGCTGAGCAGCCGAGCTCTCGAGGGCTGGCTCTGCTGGGAAGTTCCTGGAGAGCATGGGGTGCGTGACCGGGTCTAAGCACGATCCGAGGGCCTCACTCTTCTGCGGGGGTGGGAGAGTCCTCTCTGGACGGGACTTTGGGTGTGGGTTTGCCTTTCTTTCCCCGTCTGCATTCTCTGGCCGCACCGCTGGGCTCTGTTGAGTGATGCGGCAGGGAGACGCCTCCCAGTACACTCACAGCCAACGGAGCAAGGAAACGATCTCCTGAGCCCTCCAGGGGGCAGGGAGGAGCGGGTGCAGGTCCGTGAATCATCTCCTTCTGGCCGGTCAGGCTCTCGAAAACGCCCCACATGTCGAGCAGGGTCCGGGGAGAAGATGGACGACCAGGCTCTATATGTAGAATGTCCTTGGGAGGCGTAGTGCTAACTTGGGAAAGGGACCTCCGGCAGGAATGGCGCAGGGATGTGTTCGCCACCAGCGGGATGCTCGTGCGCAGAGTTGCCTGGGCTCCATTTCCCGTGCAAGGAGTCTGCTGCAGAACCTCCAAGTGCCAAACGGGACAAGTGATTCACCCTGCCACGAGCACCACCACCAGCACCACCGGCACCAACACGAAGGCCAAGGGGAGAAAGGCGACCCATGGAGTCCCAAAGAAACTTCTCCACCAGCATGGCACAGGGGCCTGAGTGGAGATGGGTCATGCAACCATTGCTTTCTGAAAGCAAAGGTCCTCCCCGCACTGAGGAAAGACCCAAGCCCGCCCTAGATTGTGAGAGCAAGAAAACTAGACATCCGACTCTGCCCATCCTATCTGTCAGTCAGTTGTCTCGTCCAGCGTGGCCCCAGACAAATGCCACTGGATGCGATGAGATGTGGCCGGCCTCTGAAGTGTCTGGGGCAGTGGGGAAACTGTCCTCTCCTAGCTGCTTTCCCGCCTGCCTCGTGATCCTGTGACCTGGTGGAGGGGCGCCCGAGGACCCTTATCGATCCCGTCTTGCAGTTTTTTCTTTGTCTTGGTTGCCAGCTTCAAACCCAAAACCCTCCATCAACCGGTGGACCTGCAATTTGCGATTGAGCTTCTCAGACCTAGAGGGCCAGTTTTGGCTCCCGACCCCGATTGTCTGCTTGGTAGAGCAGAGAAAATTATGCTGGCTTTTCATCCCCACACGGTTACCTACAATGCACCATGCCCTCCACACACAGACAGGAAAAAGTGTGATGAGCAGTATCTTCCCCCAAGAACACGATCAAGGGTGCCCTGGATGAGGAAGTCGAGCCACCCACAGGCCGCCCTCATTATCACCACCAATCTTACTCCACCCCATCGCATCAAATGGACTTACTGCTTGCCCCATCCACACCCTCTAAGAAGAAGAAGAAGAAGGAGACAGAGGAGAAGGAGAAGGAGAAGGAGGTGAAGGTGGTGAAGAAGGTGAAGAAGGAGAAGAATGGTGATTGGAATGGCGTGGCAGAGGGAATGGGAATGTCGCCTGATGCTGGGGGAAATCCGTGCAAAAGAGAGACAAATACTGGCTGATATCGCTTCTCTGTGCCATGGGAAGGAGGCAAAAGGACAGGAAAATTGTGAGCACGTGCGTCATAAAGTACAAAGCAGTAGGGTCCTGGGAAACGTTGGGGCCGCAGAAGGTGGGAGGGGTGCAATAGGCTAAGGAAGAAAGCGGGTCAGGGCTGTCTTTTCCTAGTAAGGATCTACAAAATCAACACTTTAGCTATGGGAAACCGTGGACTGTGGAACACGCGTAGTGCTGGAAGGCAAGCATAATGTCCAGGTTGGGAGAGCAAGCAAACATACATGTCACACACCAAGAAGGAAACCAACAGTCATTCTCCTCCAGGAGGGAATTCTGTTTATACCTCAAGTTATAGTGCGTTTTGAGCCCCTGAATGGGAAAGATGACTCTGGAAGTCAACTAGTGTAAATAAAATAGAAAAAGAGAATGAAAGCAAGCCAAAAAAAAAAAAAATAAAATTAACATAAAAAATATTAAAAATGAACGAAGCAGAAAACAAAAAAAAAAAAAAAAAGAAAAGAGAAAGAAAAATACAACTAAGATTGAAAAGGAGCTGGATTAAATTAATCCAAAGTTGCAGCGAGCTTATGCCTTTCTGAAGGAGCTCGCTTTGGACCATGAACAACGGCCCTGAAGGGAGAAAAGCATATGTGCCACACTCGCGGCATCTTTTGGTGCTAGGACCCTGAACGCTAGAAACGTGGCTGGTGAGAAACCATAGAAATTGGAGTGGAACTCAGTCGCAGAGCTACATTGACTGAAGTGTTTATGTATGATGTAATAAAATCACTTGTTTTTATACAGTGGAGGAAACAAGGAAGTTCAATGCATTTAGGTCTGATAGAGTGTGTGAAGTACTATAGATGGATATTCTTAAAATTTTACAGGAGACAGTGACCAAAACTCTCCCCCCAAGAAAGTATTGATTGTCAGAGGAGGTCCTACAAAGAACTGAGAAAAGACCAGAAGTGAAAGGCAATGGAGAAAAGGAAAGATATACCCATCTGAATGCAGAGTTCCAAAGAATAGAAGGAGATATGAGAATCTTAACTGAACAGTGCAAAGAAATAGAGGAAAGCAATAAAATGGGAAAGAGTAGTGATCTTGATGAACAAATTGGAGATATGCACAGTGTGATACTTGCCAAGCTGAATTTTATTTGGGGCAAAGTGAGGACTGCAGCCCAGGAGACAGTACCTCAGATACCTCTGAGAGATTGCTCCAAAGAGGCAGTGGGGGAAGGTCACTATATAAGCCTTTGGTGAAGGGGAGTAAAGTGCAATCAAGCACTTATTTTACAAAAGGTTTTCTGCTGGTCACGAGGAGTTGATGTCACCATGAAGAGATTTAGTGATTTTCTAGATATGAAGAAATGTAAGAATTAGGATCAAGAAATCAGTTCCTGAAAATATCTGACTCTCTAAAAGACCAGTTCCACCAGTTTCCCTGGAACTCAGAGTGCTTTGTTCTCTACCCCGAATTTCCCTCAGCGGATGTTGAAGGCCGTCCACTTCAGCAGCACAGTGTTCAATCTCCGCCGAAGCAGCTGGCAAATTCCCTGTTGTAGTCCTGGGGCTGCTGCTAAGTCGCTTCAGTCATGTCCAACTCTGTGTAAGCCCATAGACGGCAGCCCACCAGGCTCCTCTGTCCCTGTGATTCTCCAGACATGAACACTGGAGTTGCTTGCCATTTCTTTCCCCAATGCATGCAGGCATGCTGAGTCGCTTCAGTCGTGTTCACCTCTGTGCGACCCCATAGACGGCAGCCCACCAGGCTGCTCTGTCCAAGGATTTCTCTAGGCAAGAATACTGGAGTGGGTTGCCACTTCCTTCTCCCCTGTTGTAGTTCAGCCTCTGGCAAATGCTCTTCACAAGTGCCAATTTGTAGTTGACATAGATATCACGTGGAAGTAGTAGAGAAAATATTGAAAAAATAAAACAGAGATGCATTAAAATGCACTGTTAGGTTTGTCAACCACAAATTGGCACTTGCAATGGTTACTTGCCATCTACCTCTACAAGGATTAAATAATGTGCTGCTGTAGCTGCTGATTTTCAATACCCCCTGAAAGGAGCTCAGGGTGGAGAGCAGAAATGAAGCCCTCTGTGCTGTGGGAAAAACTGGTGGAACAAGTCTTCATAGAGATATTTTCAGGAATCCAGTTTATAAGGCCAACTCTAGTGTCTCCTCATCTCTACAAAAGTGCTAAAATCCTTCATGGTGGTTCATTTCCTAGAAGGGGAAATAAGATCCTACTTCAAGACTAAGACTGTGCCCCCAGTGCAGGGGGTCCAGGTTCCATCCCTGGTTAGGGAATTAGATCCCACTTGCCACAACTAAAATATCCCATGTGCCACAGATACGTCCTGGCACAACCAAGTCAATAAATAAATAGAAAGACTGCTATTCCTTCCAGAACATAAACACAGAATCCTGGCCCCAAGCAGCTGAGATGCATATCAAAGGAATGATTTCAGTGAGCCCAGATTCTTGTATCTTCCCATACATAGAAAAATGCTAAATTAATTCACCTGAGATATCTGTTTTTCTTTTAATTAACAGTAATCTTTGATGTTCTGACGACCTGCCCTTTGTTGCAAAACTTCTATATAACCTGGCTCCTCTCACCTCACAGCAGTTCCCTTAGGTTTTCTTGAGGTGCTGCCTCCCTGTCTTGCAGTCCTAAAAATTCCTGCTATATAAAACGTAACTCTAAACTTTTAGGTTGTGCATAATTTTTAAGCAATGACTTCACTGTCTTTAAAGGAATAAAATTATTTGTAATCTATGTAATATATACTTCTTAGGGGGCTTCTGTGGTGGCTCAGATAGTAAAAAATCCACCTGCCAATGCAAGAGATTCAGGTTTGATCCCTGGGTCTGTTTGGGGAAGCACACTGACTGAAACCACCCACCCTGGCCAGGCACCATAGTAACCATTTGCATGAGTTGTTTTATGACAGGAGGTCCTGGTAAGGAACACTGAACTAATAAGCCACCACCAACCGGAAGAGTTCAGGAAAGGTCAAAAGGAGACCCCACGTGTCCGACCACCTCCCAGAATCCCCCTCTCTGACATCCATCTTGGCTGAGCAATGTGTGCACCACCAGGAAGGACTCTGAGTCAGATGATTGGCTAAAGACAACCTGGAAACTAATCCTGTCACCATAAAACCAAGACTGAGAGCCACGCAGCAGATCAGTTCTCCTGGGTTCTCTTACCACCTGCTCTCCACCTGGGCGCCCTTTCCCAGTAAAATCTCTTCCTTCGTCAGCACATGTGTCTCCTCGGACAATTCACTTCTGAGTGTTAGACAAGAGCCCACTTTCGGGCCCTGGAAGGGGTCCCCCTTCTTGCAACAGGTCAGGAAGATCCCCTGGAGAAGGAAATGACAACCCACTACAGGATTCTTGCCTGGGAAAACTCATAGACAGAGAATTCTGGTGGGCTACAGTCCACGGGGTCGCAAAGAGTCAGACACAACTAAGTGGCTTAAAACAACAACATCTGCAACAACGACATCTGCTTAGACTTGCTTATGTCTTGTCTATCACATCTATCCATGGAGGATGTTTTATGTAGACCTGAGAAAATGTGTATTCTGGTTTCGTTGGATGGAATGTTCTATATATGTCTCTTAATTCAATTTGGTCTAAAGTTTGGTTTAATTCCAACATGTCATTCTTGATTTTCTGTTTGGATGATCTATCCATTGCTAAGAGTGAGATGTTGAAAACCCTTACATTTTTGTAATTTGTCTATTTTTTTTTCACATAGATCTGTTATTATTTGCTTAAAATACTTAGGTGATCCAATGTTGTTTTATATATTTGCATATGTATATGTGTGTGTGCACGTGTGCATGTATGTATACTTTTTGGTGTATTAACTCCTTTGTCATATAATGGCCTCCTTTGATGTTTGTTATTCTTTTTTCTTAAAGTCTATTTTGTCTGATATAAGAATTACTATGCCCCCTTTCTTTCTGTTTTTATTCCTGTGAAATACCTTTATCTATTCCCTCCCTTTGAACCTTTGTATCCCTAAATCTGAAGTGAGTTTCTTGTAGACAGCATATAGTTTTTTTTTTTTTTTTAATCATCTATGTCTTTTTATTGGTGAACCCACTCTATTTGCTTTTAGACTGGATATTGATATGTAAGAACTGACTCCTGCCATCTGAATGATTGTTTTCTGGTTGCTTTTTGTCTCCATTGATTCCTTTTCCCTTTGTTTCTGCCTACTTTTGTAAATGGTGGCTTTTCATCATGGTATTATTTCCCCTTTCTATATTTCTTGCATCTACTCTAGACTTTTACTCTGGTTACCATGAAGCTTATGTTAAAATTTTATACCTAAAACAGTTTGTCTTGTGCTGATTGCAGCCTCTCTCCATTAGCCAATAAAGTTGCTCCACCATTTAACTCTTCCTCTGAATGTTCTGATGTCACAGTTCTCTCTTTTATGCTGTGTGTTTGTTAATAAGGTATATTAGATATAGTTACTTTTAATCATCTTTTCCTTGAAACTTTATACTTGAAGTTGTTAATATACCGTTGTTCTAAGTAATTGGAATTAACTAAATCTGACTATGTATTTTTACCTTACCTAGTGTGTTATATACTCTTGTGTGTGTTCATGTGTTACTTTGCGTCTTTTTCATTCTGCTTGAACTTCTCTAGTATTCTTTGCAAGGCAGGTCTTGTGGTAATGGACTCCCTCAGCTTTTCTTTAAGAACGCCTTTACTTTCCCATCATATTTGAAGGATAAGTTTGGTGAATAGAGTTTTCCTGGTTGGCAATTTTTATTGCTCTGCCTTCTGAGTATTTCATTTTACTGTCTCCTGGCATGTAGTTTTCTTCTGAGAAATCTACTAATATCTTTGTGGGGTTTCCTGTGTCAGTTACAGTCATCCCTTTAAGTAAATCAGACATTCCTATTTTAGATAGGAAAATTTAATCAGTATTTTGTAACAACAGTAAGGAAAATTGTCATGGTCTGGGCCCCGGTTGGAAAAGAATTTCCTGACATGAGACAGAGTGAGAGGGAAATGAAGTTTATTAGAGTGGGTGACACCATTAGAGCTGTGGGCCAGCTCAAGAGAGAACCATCGTTGAACAGGGGTCCTTAGTCCAATTTTATACCCAGGGTAGAGGGAGCAGGATAGGGGTCTTGCCGGTCATTTGCTGATTGGAAGAGGCACATCTCCTGGGGGGAAGGGGGAGGGCGGAGAGTAAGGCAAAGACCTTCTCCCTATGGGGTAGGTGGGGAGACAGGTTATATTGCTCAGGAGGACCTGAAATCTGTTAATAGTTACAACATGGGGGAGGGAAGGATGAGAAGGGTCTGGTTTTCCATTCCTGCATTCCGTTCCCCCTTGGTTTTATCTGCTCTTTGGTCCTTGGGTCACTACTTTCATCCCTCTCTTTATTTTTAGGGCCAATTCTTTGGCCCCTTTTGATACCCTGCTCACGTCTAACTATCTAACTATTTCCCTTCTCAGGCATTTGGGAAGCCAGTCTCAGGGGAAAAGGGGCGATGACCACTCTGACTTCTTCAGGCTGTACAGGGGTGTTGTGCCTTTATGGAGGGAGATGAGAGTCCATGGAATGATAAGGCGGCTTGTTTCAGCATTGTCTGGGTGTTGGCCAGGAATATTCTTGTCAAACTATCACTTGGAGATTTGTTGTATTCTAGAATAAACACATTTAACAAAAAGTTAAAAATACATGGCCCAAAGATTAAGAGAAGTAGAAAATCTCCCGAGGAGCTAGCCAGGAGAACCAGGACTAGACATTGGTTCGTGACATTAGTGTTTCTCTAGGTATAAGAAGATGCAAGAATTTGGGCTCATAAAAATTTTTACCTGAAAGTATCTGACTCTCCGAAGGCCAGTTCTTCTGGGTTTTTCCCAGAGCACAGAGTGCCTTATTTCTTATCTCCATCCTGAACTCCTTTCAAGGGGGGTTGAAGGTCAGCAGCTTGCAGTGGTCATGATGAAATCTTTGTAGAGACAGCAGGTAAGTGCCAACTTCCAGTCAACATGGTCTCTTCACAGCCACATATTTGACCATGCTTTGGGGGCATTTCATGGCCTTTGTGTGCCAGGTCTAATGAAGATTCCATTGACAGGCCACTCTGTGCTGTTACTAGACCAGACCTTGCAAGTAGCAAGTCTCTGGACCATACCTGTCTCACTAGACTCTTGGCCCAGGAGAATATTCCCTCTTGTTGCTTCTTCCCACATCTAGAATTACATTATTACAGTCATTGATCTCATATGGAACTGCATGTCAGCATTTTATCACAGGTCATTCACACATTTAGTAATATAAGAAACAATCTTCTGAAACAAGCAACATGGAAAATAATACAGCTAGCCATATTAGTAAGGTCACAAGCCAGAATTTAAGTCAAGAAATTTCATTAGGTAGAGCCCAGTATACCCCAGGTCATCTGACATTGTTAAATGATTATAGTCAGGTGTCAATCTTCTGGTTGTACATCGTGGAGGATCTGACCTTTATCCAAAGATTAGTTACTGAGATAAGCTTTCAAAACAAAGTTAGAGTGTCCTTTTTAATAACTTAATTAATTAAATCTTTTAGCAATATAACATAACAACAAAGAACTATCTCAGAAGTGAGTCGTAGTAAACACAGACCTTAACTAACAAAACTAGAACTTAATATTAAGTGAAACATAATTTTTTTTTTTTTTTTGTCATTGTGAGGGCATTAACCCTGTAGCCAGGGAAGGCGTTAACCCATTAAATAAAAATGAGGTTTGTCAGGGAGCCAGGAAAAACCAAGCGGCTGCCTTGGATTTCCCATAGCCCTGACTCTTTGATTTACAGCTACTGTTCCCGCATTTTTAATTCCCCATTTTAGGAGTAGATTGTTGTCATGTTTTAAGGACATCAGAATAGCAAAAGTCTAACAGTGAGGGGTTATTTTTATGTGGAAGCAGAATGAGCTTTTACATGCTCCATAATCTTAAATAATGCTTATTTACTTTACCAAAGTAACAAAAGATTTTTAAAAAATATATAAATCACTTATAGGCAAAGAAATTCATAATCTGTTTTTGAAAACCTCATTCTAAGAAAACTTATCATGTGGGTATGAGAGGTCAAGTAGGGGTCATCTAGGAAACCTGATGGAGAGAGAGGGGGCCAGGAGACAGGGAGGCAACAGGAAGACATGCGGCATGAGTCCCTGAAATCCAGATTCCGACTGAGGGCCATGGAGGGCTGGACATAAGGAAATTGGGAGTTCTCTCACTGCTTTTGGCCACAGCTAGTGTGCCTTTCAGAGGCCATTTTTGGGGGTCCCCCATGGCCCAGGAGCACCGCAGCGGCGACAGCACAGGAGTTTGGCCGAGAGGACCTACCCCACATCCAAGGTAAGGAGCAGCGGCTGTGCTTTGCTGGAGCAGCCATGAAGAGATACCCCAAGTCCAAGGTAAGAGAAACCCAAGTAAGACAGTAGGCTCTGAGAGAGGGCATCAGAGGCCAGACAGACTGAAACCACAATCACAGACAACTAGCCAATCTGGTCACATGGACCACAGCCTCATCTAACTCAATGAAACTAAGCCATGCCGTGTGGGGCCACCCAAGACGGACGGGTCATGGTGGAGAGGTCGGACAGAATGTGGTCCACTGGAGAAGGAATGGCAAACCACTTTAGTATTCTTGCCTTGAGAACCCCATAAACAGTATGAAAAGGCAAAAAGAAGACGTTAAAGATGAGCTCCCCACGTTGGTAGGTGCCCGATATGCTACTGGAGATCAGTGGAGAAATAACTCCAGAAAGAATGAAGGGATGGAGCCAAAGCAAAAACAACACCCAGTTGTGGATGGGGCCAGTCATAGAAGCAAGGTTTGATGCTGTAAAGAGCAATATTGCATAGGAACCTGGAATGTTAGGTCCATAAATCAAGGCAAATTGGAAGTGGTCAAAGAGGAGACGGTAAGAGTGAACATAGAGTTGGACTATAAAGAAAGCTGAGCACTGAAGAATTGATGCTTTTGAACTGTGGTGTTGGAGAAGACTCTTGAGAGTCCTTTGAACTGCAAGGAGATCCAACCAGTCCATCCTAAAGGAGATCAGGCCTGGGTGTTCATTGGAAGGACTGATGTTGAAGCTGAAACGCCAATACTTTGGCACCTGATGGGAAGAGCTGACTCATTTGAAAAGACCCTGATGCTGGGAAAGGTTGAAGGCAGGAGGAGAAGGGGACAACAGAAGATGAGATGGTTGGATGGCATCACCAACTCGATGGGCATGAGTGTGAGCAAGCTCCAGGAATTGGTGATGGACACGGAGACCTGGTGTGCTGCGGTTCATGGGGTCATAAAGAGTTGGATACGACTGAGTGACTGAACTGAACTGAGTTTGTATTGGGGCCAGGCCTTTTGCAGGGCTAAATTTTCCAGGTTCTGAGAATGTAGCCAAGGGGTGAGTCTGAGAGAGGCTCCCGGGATGTACCAGAGCCCACTCTTAGCCTCCCTGCCATGGGGTATTGAGAGTCACCGGCTGACAGAATGGTGTCCCTTTTGTCCCAGTGATCTCCCCGTGCGATTAATGCACGAAAATGGCCGACCGACCCAACAGTCGCACCCCACAGTGAGAGGTGACCCCTGAGAACCGTGCAGCTAGGGCACCGTGTGACCCGGGCAGAGACAGACAGATTCCATACTTTGCACAAGTGCACGGGGAACATTCTCCAAAATTGACCATATGTTAGGCCAGAAAATAAGTCTACCATAAATAGACTCAAATCATACACAGGAACTTTTTTCCTGTCACAATGCAATGAAACTAAAAATTAGTAGTAGAAGGAAAAGTGGGAAAATCCACAAGTATGTGAAGATTAAATACACTCTTAAATAACCAGTAGGCAAATAATAATAATAAAAAAGAACTTAGAAAATACCTGGAGACAAATGAAAATATAAACAGAACATACCAAAATGTATGGGTTCTGCAAAAACATCACCAACAATGAAATGTAAAGCTGTTAATGCATACATTAAAAAGAAAGTTCAAATAAGCAACCTATCTTTACACCCAGGTAGAAAAGGGAGATCAAACCAAACTCAAAGCTAGAAGGAGGAATGAAAATACTAAAGATTAGCTCTCAGATAAATATACAGAAGAGGAAAACCAAGGAAATCAATTTTAAACAAAAGTTACCTCAAACAGGTTAACAAAAGCAACAGATCTTTAGCTATATTGACTAAAAAAAAAAGACAACTAAAATCAGTAACAAATGAGGAAACATAACTGCTGGTATGACAAAATAGAACAAGAAGGGAGTACTGTAACCTAGATGAAATTCTGTTATTTAAGCCTCAGTCTGTGGTATTTTATTCTGGCAACCCTAGCAAACTACCACAGCCTTATCCTCTTTCTTGCAAATAGAAGTTATGAAAATGGTGCCAAAACCCACATAGTTTATAAAGTATCTGAAAGGAGGAAAAGAGAAAAGGACAAGTTACCTAGGGTGTTGAGAAAAATTTTTTTCTTTGGTTCTTACCAAAGTTAAAATAAAAACATCAAAACCACCAGAAAAGACTAATGAATAGACATTTTAGAGTAGGCAAACAACAGCCGTGGCAAAACAAACTGGAAATTCATTCAGTTGGTAAAAATAGTAAAATAATATTGTAAAATAAAAACAGTAAAATGCATTTTATCCTTGGGAGGTTTTAAAAAATTCAATGTATTGAAAATTCCAAAGAGGTTATAATACAGGTACATGATTCAAGATACTGAAAATATACTTTGCTTTAATTTGTGCCTCCTATCGTTTAGCCTGTTTGTCCAGGGCCATCTGCCCTTCACAGGTAGTATTTTGTTTCTTATGGATCCTCCTAGAGTTCCTTATAAGCAAACACGAAAATATATTTCTCCTTCATTCCATGATTAAAAACACAAATAGTGGTATATTAAGCATGGTGTTTTGTTACATGCTGCTTTTATTTATTTGACAACACCTTGGAAACTGTCCTCTCTCAGGACATAATCTCCTGAACGGAAGTGCACTGAATGGATGATGTACTATTATAACACACTTGGCCCATCCACATTGGGATGAACACGGATATGCAATAATCTGTTTACATTACAAACAATGCTGCAATGTATAATTTTACCTGTGTTACTCTGCTGCTAGCAAAAGTGTAGGATATATTTCTAAAGGATTTGTAACCTGGAGTATTTGCAACTGAGAGAGCATTTGATAAGATGCTACCAGTAAGATCCTTCTGAGCCAGCAATGAGCCTTGCTCTTTAAACTGCAACTTCTCTATCACAGTAATCCTGCACCTGTGTTTAAAACTGCTTTCCAACGTGTTCTAACCTTCAGAAACCCCCTACAGTCTTCCCTTTCATCAGCACTGCCCTTTATTCTCAGTGTGGTTACAACCTCACTGGGTACATGCCTGTTGTCTCCACTCTTCTCTGGGCCCATCACTGCTCAACTCACTCCATTAGAGCTGGAGCCAGTGTGGCCAGATAACTCGAGTGTAGAGAAATGGGTCATGGATTTGAACCAGGGAGCCTGGTGCCCAGGAGAGAGGGAGGGCCCGTAAGGGATGTAACTGGGGAGAAGGAACGGTGTATTAGGTTTTTATTCAGGTGAAGATTCTACAGAGCCCAGACATGGGAGCAGGAGTCTTGGTTGGAGATAAATCCTTGGGAATTTGTATCCAAATATCACAGCTGAAATGGGAGCGGGGGGCTCCAAAGGGAAGAGCATGTGATGAGTCTGCTGTGAACCTGCTGTGAGTGCCGGGGAGAGACACATGGGGAAGGACACAGCAGAGAACCAGGAAGGCAGCAGCAAGCGTTCCGAAAGGAAGGAGAGCGTCCTGGCCATAGGACGTGTCACAGAAGCACATGCCGCAGAAGTGTGGGGGTAAATGGAAAGGGGGGTTAGAAGTCATTAATCAATCCTGGCAACTTGCTTCATGACCAGCTAAGGGCAGAATCAGACCATAGGATACAGAAAGAGAGATAAAAATTGGTAGGTAAAACCCATTCATGTTCAAGTTGAGATTTTGTTAAGATGCTGTTTTAAGGAACATAGAAATACAATCTCAGATGGGAATCCCAGGATCACAGGCTGCCAGCACTGAGCTAGGCCCTGACTCTTCCCCGCCCCCCGCCCTCCGCCCTCCGCCCTCCTCCCCTTCACCATGTATGCCTCACTCATGTCAACTGAGCCAACATGTGTTTCTACCCTCCAAGTTGGTGCCCATCTCAGGGCCTTTGTATTTGCTCTTCCCTCTGCCTAGAATGCCGTTGTCCTAGAGCTTAAAGTGGTTGCTGTTTTCTGCTCATCTGGTTGGCAGCTCAGATATTCACCTCTCGGATGAGCATTCTTGGACCACCCCATCTAATGCTGGTGCTTCCCCTTTACCATCCCATGTGATCCTGATTTTTTCCATCATTGTTGTTTAGTCACTAAGTCATGTCTGACTCTTGCGACCCCATGGACTGCAGCCTGCCAGGCTCCTCTATCCATGGGAGTTCCCAGGCAGGAATAGTGGAGTGGGTTGCCATTTCCTTCTCCAGGGGATCTTCCTAACTCAGAGATTGAACCCATGTCTCCTGCTTGGCAGGTGGATTCTTTACCACTGAGTCACCTGGAAAGCTCAGTTTTTTTCTTTATAATGCTAATCAAAACTTTCCCCCCAATTAAAGTTTTTATTTATAAGAGTCTGTGTACTCCAGAAAGTCACATGAGGTCAGGGTCCCTATCTATTCATTTATTAATGTGCCTCCAGTGATTACAATTCTCAGTTGATAAGTATTTATTGGGTAATGAATGCAAGAGCCTTAAAGTCACTTTAATTCAAATCCATGGATTAGAAATGAGAAGTGAGCTGCCAAGTGTCACACAGGTGGCCACCTCAAGCCAATCCAGAGATAGTGAACTGCACACTTACAGCAGAATGAACTGCTAGTGGCTGAAAAAGAAGATGGACACGGGGATTCAGGAAAAAAAAAATTATCCACAATATAACCTGTAGAAAATTTAGTGTGACTTATTAGACCAGCAGATCTTATTATGAAAAACAGGGGCAAAAACTGCCTCAGTGACTTGATAGTACCTGAAGGATTGAAATTCAGAGACTCCTAAGACCTACCCAGGATTTATTGGCATAATGTTCTTCTAGGGGGGAAAAAGCCATCTAAGTGTGTCTCCTGATATTTCCTTTTATTTTAACATGTTCATGAGCAAAACAAAGAATATGAAACAAAAGACAACTTGAAGCACGTGTGACTAGGCGATTTTAAACTATTGATTCAAAAGTATAATTTTCTCTTAAAATGTGATTTCTGCTTCTAAATACACAGTGTCTGGACTTCCTCACCTACTACTGGTAATTAGAAAGCTGAACAAAATACATGAAGTGAGCCTTGAGTCAAAATGCTTGGCCAGAGACAACCTGGAAACCAACCCATCACCGTAAATCCTGAGACTGCAAGTCAGGTGGCAGAGTCCCCTTGGGTTTCCTTTCAGTTTCAGTTCAGTTCAGTTGCACAGTCGTGTCCGACTCTTTGCGACCCCATGAACCACAGCACGGCAGGCCTCCCTGTCCATCACCAACTTACCCTGCTGCTATCCTCCTGGTTACCTCTTCCCAATCAAGTCTCTGGCTTTGTCAGCATTGTGAGCCCACTCTAGGGCCCTGGAAAGGGTTCCCTTCCTGCAACAATAAGAGGAACAGTGTCTAGACTTCCTCACCTACAATTGGGAATTAGAAAGTTGAACAAAATACATTAAACAACTGTTCTCACACCCTGAACAGCAGGCAGTGTTAGGGTTCCAGGGCTAGGTTCCTGGAGTGAAGCTGAACACACATGTCAACCTGACGACTCCGCAGCTCTCTGCCTTCAGGCAGTTTTCACGCTGCAACTACAGGGCAAGGGGCCCATAAACATTCCTGCTAAACTCTGAATTGAGAACACTGGTGAGTTGGGAGGCCTATCATCTGTGTGGCAGGGTATTAAAAAGGAGGGAGCTACTCAGAAAGTTTCGCAGTTGCCTGATGATCCCTTTAAGTCTTTATAGAATATCAATCTGAGGACACACAGGTCATTCCATAATGAATAAAAACACAAAAACATAAAACATTGGTCTCACAAGCAAAAAATATAACAATTCCTTCTACATTAATTTTTTTTTTCAAAATATGGCAATTAAATGAAGGTGAGCAGTACACACATAAATAAATGGATATGTTTCTAGAAAGCAATTTTTTCAAGATGTCAATAAACCTCTTGTCATTCCAATTATAGAATTCTACTAAAAAAGTGAAAAAGTAGTGTGGAAATATGTCTTTGCATACAAAAGGCATTCAAATAGCTGTAGTATCTTTCTTAAAAATTTTTTTTAATTGGTGGGAAATTGTTTTACCATTTTGTGTTGCTTTCCCTACAACAATGCAAATTAGCCATAATTATTTATATATATATATATTTGTGTATCACTTTGCTTCTTGAGCCACTCTCCCCTCCTTGAATAGCTTTAGTTTTAGGATGGAAAAGTTATAAGGAGCGCCCTATATTTAATGTCTAAATAGTAAGGAAATCGTTAACAATGTCACACATGTTCCTGACTCAATATTATGCCTCCATTATCATGTTTATGAAGATTTAAAAATACAGGTCAGTAAGTGCATTTAGCAGCTACTCTTTGCATTGCAAGGGATCAGCCACAACACTTGCATTAGGCTGCGACTAGGGGTCCGCGTAGGAGTGGTAGCAAAACAGGAAGGCACAGCCTGCTCAGAGCTTGTGAGGTAGGGAAGCTGGAGGCAGCCTGGACAGGAAGAGGGGTGCCCATGGGATTGCTTAGAGGAACGTATTCCCCGCGATTTGTTTCTAGTTGGGAAGGATACAGGAGAAAAGAGGCACTGGCCAAGACCAGACCTTGAGGACTCATGCTGCAGAGTGTAGGGGTCTGGACTTCCAGAATGGTTGCTCCAGGGCATGGGGCAGGCCCCGTGGGTTGTAGAGAGTTTCCTCTGCTTTTAAACCAATATTTAGACATAGTGAAACTCCTCTTTGGTCATCTTCAACTGAGCAGCTATTCTGTGGATAAACTTTATAATTACAGACAACGGTAATAATTACAGTAATGTAACAATAATAGTCATTTTCATTATTATATATTTCAGTACTCCAACAATTAAACCCACACATAACCGATGTACAAAAACCTAAGTTGTCTGGCCATCTGGTCGACCTGTCTGTGGTGACCATCCAGCTACAACCAAACAGCATAAATGCCAGTAGTATAACCGCTGATCTGAAGGCAGAAATGGCACAGCACCCCCGCTCTTCACTCATTTCCTCCTAGTCCACCGCAGGCTGCATTCCTCTCCCCAAGCGTCCTCCCATCCACTCGTTTTCAGAGGCTTTTCCAGGACTAAAGTTAGCGCCAGGATCGCGTCTCCCCTCGACTCTCGCCGGACGGCCCCCTCCCGCTTCCTGCGTCTGAAACATTTGGAGCTTCCACCACCGCACCCGTATAAGATTGAAGGCGCGCACTGGGGGCCTCCTTGCTTGCCCACCACGTTCCCTGTTGTCAGCCGCCGTGAGGAACCCGTGTGTAGGGTCTGCATAACCGCCCAGCCCATAAGGGGAACAGAAGGGACCACAGGCGTTTCCCACAAAGACGCAGTCTACCCCGCCCCTAGGCCCTGGTGAGTATATGGGCCCCACGGGGCGGGGAGACCCGAGAACAGGCAACGCGGTGACGCCCCAACCCGCAGCCCAGCGTGTCCTTGTTCAGCCGTCCGGCCCGTCTTTACTCCAGGGGAGGACGCCCGGGATCTAAGGACAACCGGCGGGAACTCAGCGCCGTCCGCCAACGTAGACACACGGCCACTCCCAGGCGAAGCAAACAGAAAATGTGGACTCAGAACAACGCGCGGGTGGGCACGTTCACTCTCTTCTGGCCGCGAGACATAACCCAGGCGGCCCCCGCGGGCAGAGAAAACGTCCGAAACGCTCTCCAGCTTCTAGACACACCGACCGGCCTCGCCACGTAAATCTTCCCTTCAGATCCACCAGGAGCAAGACGCGTATTAGCCCTTAAACGGGGTTCCGGCTCACACGCTAACGAGCCCCCCGAGCACGGACTCGGGCGCTGGTTAAGCCACGGAGTTTGGAGCAGGAGGACTGAGGAGGGGAGACGAACGCCCCTAACGGTGACCCAGGAACCTGGCCGGCTAGCAACAAGCACTCCAGCACGGAAGACCATCTCCCTGCCCGCCTCGAGGCTCCGCGGATGGAGGGACTCGGGGAGATGCTGGTCGACCCGAGTGATCGGCAGTAAACCCCCTTCGCCGCAGCGCCGGGCCACGTTACGAGGCCCTGCAGATCCAATCTTCAGCAAGAGCAGGCGTGCCGAGACCTCCGCAGCACCGGGGTTATCACTACCAGTGCTGCCGGCATCTGGAGCTCTGTGCTGCGTTCGCCGGCTGAATCGCAGCCCTAATGAAGGCCGCCGAAGGAAAGAAACAAAGCGGCCGCCGGGGGCGCCCGACAACCAGTTCGAGCGTCCCCGGGACGAGTTGCCGTCGCCGGCAGGCCGCAGCGGCACAGGCCGCCCGAACGCCCGAGCTCGCCCGGGGCCTCTGCCTCGGAGGGGGCTCCCCGCTCGGGACAGCGCGACACAGAGCGCCCCAGGCGGCAGACAAGGGCGGACGGAGAGCGGGAGGCCGCGGCGGAGAAGCCCTCCCCGCGAGATTGCAGGGCCCAGGCCACCCTGGGCAAGGGAGATTCTGCCCGTGGCTGGGCTGTGTGAGCTGTAAGCTCAGTGAAAGTAAAACAGAAAAAAAGAAACCACGAAAGACATTTTATTCTGTAACTTCAGAGTTGAGATGTTACTAAAGTATAAAAAGACAAGGCTCAGAAACCATAAAGGAAACGACTGAAAAATTGACTACCTAATCGGTCTTTCAGTCTTTACCAAGCAAAGTCAGATGACAAGAAACGGGTGTGCGGAAACATTAATGCGACTACATGTATATTAAGTATGTTGATATCAGCATTAGTTAATAACAGAATATTTAGAAAACATGGCAAGAGACCAGTTAAGTAAATTGTCAGAGCATTCACATAACACAAGACTATCAATTTGCTTTTCGGTTTATTGTTGTTATTTAAATAAGTTAGATCTATAGGTATTGACTTGGAAAGACGTCGAGGGCAAACTGTTAAATGAAAACGATTTTAGCACTTTTAGTGGTATATATATGCATTTACCTTTTTAAAAAATGAAGTAGAAAAGTAAAGAGTTAGAATATTTAAAGAATAGCTTCTTTAAAAAGCACGAATCAAGTTTTTCCTATATCCTGGTGTCTGGACAGAAAGACGTACCAGAAACAAAGATGGACCACGCTACGTGCTTTTCTGCTCCCTCCTACTATAGTCTTGGGACAGGCAGCTGACATCTCAGCCCCTGCACTCCTCTGCTCCACTAACACCCAGAGCCCCTGCAGGCAATCAGAACTCTGACTCTGCAGGCCTGGGATCCCTATGTCCACAGTCTCTTCCTTCACATCAGGAACCTGTAGCAATTCACTTGGTTTGCCCAATCATCCATGCCCAGAGCTGCTGGCTCTAACATACGCCTGTGTAGTCCTTCTCTCCATAAGCTTTGAGCTGAAATCCCAAGGGAAGACCATTTCCCTCACAAAGCAGGGATGAACCATGGGAACAACTGGAACTTTGCACCTGGACCCATTATACAAATTCTGTGTGCACACTCAACTCCCAAAGACACTACCCTTTTCACTGTGCTCTTTGCATGGCATGGCCATTGCTGACTTGAAGCATCCAGGCTCACTTATGTGGCAGGAAGAAATACAAAGTACACGCACACACGCACGTGCGCACACACACGTACAAACATACCCCAGGAGCTAATCTGTACTCCTGCTAGGGCTGGCAATGGTGGGAACAGAAAAGAGATCATTGTTGCTACTACTTGGGTCTTCTGAGTTGACAGACCCTGGTTGTTTTACTGATTTCACCCTGGGGGAGTGCGGGCTTGGAGCTCCCTAATTTGTAATTTGCTGCCCAGCGCCCTGCGCTCTATTTGGTCCACTCTACCCTTTCTCCCCAATACACAGTCACCATTAAGAAGTAAGAATCTGCACATATTGCACTGAATTTTCAAATTTGAACAAAGTTTAAGAACACAGAGAGAAATTGAGTTATTGTGAAGAAGGTAGTGAGAAAATTTTGTTTATCTTTTTTGTAGCTTCCAAAATGTTCAAGTATAGTCTATAAAAGCTTATTTTTTTTTAATTAGGAAAATTAAATAATCCCTCATTACTCCTTCTTGCCCATGAACACCTCTGCCCCAGCTTCTGTCACACTGGGCTCACCCAACGACTTGCCTGTTCTCCTGGTTTGGAGACTTCTTTCACACTCATCACTGTCATCTATGCTCACTACACACCTGAGGCTACGGTAGCCCTTCACACGGTAAATCAGGGGATTTTTCTCCAGTGAGCCTGAGGGATGCATTTTTCTTTTCTTTTAATAGAAACTTCTCCCATCTGTCCTTTAAAGTCACAGCTTTTACGGATGCTGTAACAAGTGGATGTGAATGATAGAAAGAGGCTGTTTCCATATCAGTCCCTGAGCTGCCATATGGCTAACAGAGTGGTTGGTGGTACTGGCACTAATATTTCCTGGGTGGTGTTAGAGGATCCAGGCTGGAAGGAGAAACCAGACATTTTGGCAAGACACAGATCAAACCAGGAATGAGAGCAAGTCCCTCTCATTGTTTCAATGTCAAGACTCAGCCACCACCATCCTCCTCTGCATCCTCATGCAGGACAGTTGAAACTGACCAGATAAAGCTGAGGAGATGGAAAGCAGTCATGAGAGCCAAGCCTCCAGAGCCCTGCTAGATACCCCAGGCATGAGTCCCCAACCACTCACCTGGTGGGGGGGGAGGGCCTCCTACCAAACCACAGGCCTGCAGAAATATGGTGAACCCTCCTCTCTCTGGGGTCAAAGCACTATGGGCTACTCCCCACATAAACAAGGTAGTAATATTTCCATTTTACACAGAAAAAAATGAACGTCATGAGCTGTTATATTCTGATTAGACCTATTTGTTCAGAGTTATTTAATTAATATTCAATTTCTAGGATTTACATCAAATCCCAGGAAACCCTCAGAATGATCACTTGGGGAATCTTGACTCCACAGAACAAAGACCAGTCTCAAACGTTTCCATAACTAATTCTTGATCAAATGCATCCAACTTTGTTCTCCAATACCCACCAAAGTGGTTTAGAGTCCCCCGTCCTTCCTGCTGTGCCCTCCCCTGACCCTCTGGATGCAACTGCCTTCAGTCATCTTGACTCCCCCCAGTATGGGAAGCCAGCAACTTTGGAACCTTAACCTTAGTTCCGTCATCCATGGCCTCAGATATGTGGCCAAGCCACTCTGAATCTTTTCACTGGCGGGTGAAACAATCTAAGGAGTCATGTCTTGGTGGAAGATCAAGCACTCTGGTGCACAGAAAAGCTCGTAAATCCCCTTGCACAGGAAAGAAGCAGAAGTATGTACATCATAAGTCCCCCACAGAGCAGACATGATCATCAAATACAGAAGAAGTTTAATTTGGGGTGAAATTTAGTTGACACCTTCAGAAACATTGGTGAAATACTACATAGATTTCTGCCCTACTAAATATTATTGGCAGAAACAGTCTTCATTTCATAAATTTTGTACAGGAGAGTATTTGTCTTTAAGGAAAAAATTTAAGCTAATTATGTTCTTCTGAACAAATTTATGTGCCCACTCAAAGCATATTCTGACATTTACTTGATGCTCTCCATTTCAGCCTGCTCATCTCCAGGTTTCCCATTTTCCCAGAAGGGTGTGCTTCCTCTGAGTACAAGTGCCACCTACTCTCTTGTCTTCACAAGATAGCTCAGGCCTGAACCATAAGTTCAGCCCTTGAAATAAACACCTCAGATGATCTGATGGCCACAGGAGAATGAGAAGCTGTCGCTAATGTGGTGAGAACTTGGGTTCCCTCCCCAACTAATCTTCTGCCAAGTCTCCCCCTGGCTGAGCGTTATCATCCTAAATGATGTCTGTGGGCAGGAGCTGATGTGAAAGAAAAGAGGGTGTCCAGAGGCCCAGCACCGCCTCATCCTCTCCCCCAGTAGTGCTAATTCTGAGCCTGGCTTCTTTTTTTGTTTGTTTTACCATGAGTACTCTTTCCAGACATCCTAGGACTGCCTTTAGAGTAGTTCTTGAAAGATTCCCCAACCACCATTGGCCTCACTTGTCACTGCTATACTTCCCTTCTGAAATTAAATTCAGTTCTTTCAGAAAGATTGAGTCCAGGGACTTCCCTGGTGGTGCAGTGGTTAAGAATCCACAGGCCAATGCAGGGGACACAGGTTTGATCTCTGAACTGGGAAGATCCCACACGCCACAGAGCAACGAAGCCTGTGCACCCCGACTGCCAGGGTCCAGCCTCAGCAGGATCCAGGGGGTACCCTTGGGATGAATGGCATGGGTGAGAGAAGACACATGAGACCAGCCTTGATAGGGCCAAGTCTGCGAGGGGGAGAGAGAGAGAGAGACCAGACGGGGGGTGCAGCTGAGTCTGGCAGGGTCTGGCAATACTTTATTTTTTTACCATGGCTTTTATACCCTAAGTTAGTACATCTCTAAGGGGAAGATAGTTTAACATTACATCAGCTTGTTCTTCATGAAACCAGGGTATTTCCTGCATACTTCTTTGTTTATGAGGGTCTTGTACATTATCTTCTGGCCTTGGGGCCCATTAACATTTTATGCAGGTCAGGTGAATGTAAACCTATTTTCCATTTCTGTGGTAACCTTAACTGAAAGGTAGCAGTCTCATAGGGCAGCAGGACAGAATAGAAGTATAACCTTGTTAACATAAAAATTAATCCTTCTGCAGAAGTTGTCAGCTGAGTTTATCTAAGAAGTTTACCCCACACTGACTCTGTGACTTTGGTGAGGCAGGCAGCCTCTGCCTAGCACTCCTGGGTGACAATTAACAACCATCTCATTGTTACCACACTAGGGCTAAGCTCTTATTTTTCTACATCTATAACTATATTAACAATGGTTTCTATAACACAACCTTAGCACCTTAAGAGCAAAAACACAGCAAGCAAATGTTAACCCAATAGCTACTTTTAGAATAATTTTTCTTGTGTTTTCTAATAGGGCTTCCTCACCCCCCGAAGGGCTCTATGTCTGTTAGGGCCTTTGTATGATCAGGTTCTTTATGTTATTTTGTGATTAGGGTATTATAAGCAATCATGCAGATTAGTACCAAGGGCATAAACACATTTGCCATACAAACTGAAATGCCAGCAAAGGAGTTTAAATTAAAACACTCCTTTCACCCTGGATACTCTCATAAAATGCCACCACCCAGGAAACTTAGTGATTAAAGTTTTAAACCGATTCTTATTTGGGAAGAGATAGGGGAAGGCCTTCTGCCTGTGTCACAGAAATTAGGGAGTAGTCTATTGAAGCAAGCATCGGAAAGACAGATATCATCTTTAAGGTGAGCACCCTGGGCAGCTTTTCGGAATCCCTGAAAACCTGATCTGCCTTGCCTGTCAGGTTTTCTCCCTCATGGCCTTGTCATGGGTGGGATCTCATGAGCTGGCCTTTTTGAAACCCCTGAAAACATGATCTGCCTTGCCTGTCAGGTTTTCTCCCTCATGGCCTTGTCATGGGTGGGATCACATGTGCCGGCTCCCGGCACCCGACTACTGAAGTGTGCATACCCTGGAGCAGGCGCTCCACAACAAGAGAAGCCACGACAGAGAGAAGCCAGGCACCGCAGTGAAGAGGCGCCTCTGCAGACCATGAAGGCCACACTGCCGAAAGCTGGTGTGCAGCAGTGACGGCCCAGAGCAGCCAAAAGAAATGAATTAACTAGTTAAATTTTTAAAAGACTGAGTCCAGAAAAAAAAAAAAATTAATGACATTTCATTTCTCTTTATTTTCATCTTCTTCTGACATTTTGTACGTGATTCTGTTAGACATTTAGAGTGCTTACAAAACTCCAGGTCACAGAAAAGGAGGAATTCCTAGTTAGTGTTCAGCGTCTCAGGGAACAGGTATACATCACTTCTGCTGAATAGTCCAAGGAGATGTGAGGGTAGCAATGAACCAAAACCACCAGAAAACCCCAAGAGGAGAGCAACCCATGGAGCCCAGAGCAGCTGTCTGTAGGCTCACCCCGGGGGCAGCAGAGGGCCCGCAGGCTGGCTGGGCTTCCTGAGCCCCAGACTGTGGGGAAGGCTGTGGTCTTTCAGTGATGGTTCAGACTCCCGACCAGGAAAACCAGGCCTGACCTCAGCATCTCTGACTCAGTACATACCTTCAGGACCCACCCCAAGTCCGCCCTCTCCTCCTCTCTCTCAGGCAGAACAAGTTGACTGCATGCAGTGCGGGCTAGGTCACTGATCATCCTGGGGTGCTAAGGCCAGGGCTGGCTACATAACTCACCACCTGGGATTCTTTGTGTCAAAAGAACTTACCTACTTCCTCATTCAGAGTTAGGAACAGCAGTGGCTGTGATAGGCAGGATGTCCCAGTAAGGCAGAGGGACAGGCTGAGTCAAGGAGAAACGACAGGAGGCTGTTTGTGCAGGAAGCTGACCAGGGTGGCATGGCCAGCCCCTCTGTTCAGGGGCAGGCGGACGCTCTTGTTGCCAGAAGCAAACACAAATCAGCCGGGGCCCCAGGGCTATGACTCACAACAGGTAATGACTCCAGGTTCTTCGTCCTTGTACCAGGCAGGCACTTGTGAATCTGGGATGGCCACAGAGAGCCAAGCCAGGTGGACGGTCAGCCCATGGAGCCTGCAGACCTTGACACCCACTGGGGCAAAAAAAGAGAGAAGGGCTGACCAGTCACTAACTCTCAGTGAGGGGAGAGGGTGGGAAGCTTTGGCCTGAGTCTCATTCCTAGGACCTACCTACAAGGTTAAAGACTGACCTGACCATTACTAGATTATTTTAACAGAAGCCCAGGGTTCCTACTATACCCAGTTTCTAATGGGCCAAGGTGAAGATGGAAGAAGATGTTAGCATCATTCCTTTTTGGATTCATTGATAAATTCATCCAATATTTACTGGACATTTTTATCACTAGTGATAAAGAACAAAATCTGTCTTTGAGAAACTTATTCTCTGCTGGTAATACAGACAGTAATAACCCCCATCACAGGGCAGTGGAGAGTCCACTCGCCCCGCCCAGCAGTCTGGAAGCCCTGACAGTCTCATAGTGGAGGGGAGGCTCAGGTGAGTCTTTAAAAGTGAGACTTTTTTTACCTGGAGGCGGAGGCAGCTAGTGTGAAGAACAAGAGAATTTGTGAAAATGAACCTCATTTCCCCTCTTCTCCTCTCAGGTGCTCAGACCACATGGGACCCTGTGCATTTCCTTGAAATCTCCATGCACTCTCCAGGCACAGAGCATTTCCCTTTTCTCTGTGATTCCCCTGAAACACGTTTCTCTTCCAGGGATAGATAGCTCATTCCTTCACTGGCTTCAGGCCTTTATTTAAATGCTCCCTCCTTGGAGAGAGTTTCACACCACACATGGAAAGCATCAGCTCCATCTTCCTCTGTCCACTGTCCTGCTCTCTCTCTCTCTGTCTTATTTTTTGTATCTCTGACATCCTCTAGGGATGGGGCTGTGGGTGGAAGGAGATGTGGGGAGAGGGTAGGGTGGTATCTTCTCCCCACAGGCTTTGCTGGAAAATAAACTGTTTTTCTTCAGAGACAAGGCATGAATATAAACTGCAGGTAAATTGAAACTTAAATTGAAGGTATTAATAAATTGAACATTAAATTTGAAAGACAAAAAACATGAAACCTTTTGAAGCATATATAACAGAATGCTATTATGATGCGTGGGAGATGAAGAACTTCTTTAAAATACCAAAAAACTGGTGAGCAAAAGATGGATAAATTTGATCATGTTAGAAGTAACAACTGCTGCTCATCAAAAGATATCATAAAATGAGGAAAACAAAAACCAGGGAGTGGAAAGTGACATGTGCAACAAGTGTAAAGACCTTTCACCAGTAAACATTTCTAAAAAATAGATGTCAAAAACACATTAACAGTCATTGCATGGAAGGTGAAACATGGAATTCCAATGAACATTTAAAATGTGATCGGATATAAAATTAACACACAGAAATCCCTTGCATTCCTATACACTAACAATGAGAAAACAGAAAGAGAAATTAAGGAAACAATACCATTCACCATTGCAACAAAAAGAATAAAATACTTAGGAGTATATCTACCTAAAGAAAGGAAAGACATATACATCAAAAACTCTAAAACACTGATGAAAGAAGTCAAAGAGGACACAAACAGATGGAGAAATATACCATGTTCATGGATTGGAAGAATCAATATTGTGAAAATGACTATACTACCCAAAGCAATCTATAGATTCAATGCAATCCCTATCAACCTACCAACGGTATTTTTCACAGAACTAGAACAAATAATTTCACAATTTGAATGGAAATACAAAAAACCTCGAATAGCCAAAGTAATCTTGAGAAAGAAGAATGGAACTGGAGGAATCAACCTGCCTGACTTCAGACTATACTACAAAGCCACAGTCATCAAGACAGTATGGTACTGGCACAAAGACAGAAATATAGATCAATGGAACAGAATAGAAAGCCCAGAGATAAATCCACAAACCTATGGACACCTTCTCTTTGACAAAGGAGGCAAGGATATACAATGGAAAAAAGACAACCTCTTTAACAAGTGGTGCTGGGAAAACTGGTCAACCACCTGTAAAAGAATGAAACTAGAACACTTTCTAACACCATACACAAAAAATAAACCCAAAATGGATTAAAGATCTAAATGTAAGACGAGAAACTATAAAACTCCTAGAGGAGAATATAGGCAAAACTCTCTGACATAAATCACAGCAGGATCCTCTATGACCCACATCCCAGAATATTAGAAACAAAAGCAAAAAGAAACAAATGAGGCCTAATGAAACTTAAAAGCTTTTGCACACCAAAGGAAACTATAAGCAAGGTGAAAAGACAGCCCTCAGATTGGGAGAAAATAATAGCAAATGAAGCAACAGACAAAGGATTAATCTCAAAAATATACAAGCAACTCCTGCAGTTCAAATCCAGAGAAATAAATGACCCAATCAAAAAATGGGCCAAAGAACTAAACAGACATTTCTCCAAAGAAGACATACAGATGGCTAAAAAACACATGAAAAGATGCTCAACATCACTCATTATCAGAGAAATGCAAATCAAAACCACAATGAGGTACCATTACACGCCAGTCAGGATGGCTGCTATCCAAAAGTCTACAAGCAATAAATGCTGGAGAGGGTGTGGAGAAAAGGGAACCCTTTTACACTGTTGGTGGGAATGCAAACTAGTATAGCCGCTATGGAAAACAGTGTGGAGATTTCTTAAAAAACTGGAAATAGAACTGCCATATGACCCAGCAATCCCACTTCTGGGCATACACACTGAGGAAACCAGATCTGAAAGAGACACATGCACCCCAATGTTCATTGCAGCACTGTTTATAATAGCCAGGACATGGAAGCAACCTAGATGCCCATCAGCAGACGAATGGATAAGGAAGCTGTGGTACATATACACCATGGAATATTACTCAGCCATTAAAAAGAATTCATTTGGATCAGTTCTAATGAGATGGATGAAACTGGAGCCCATTATACAGAGTGAAGTAAGCCAGAAAGATAAAGAACATTACAGCATGCTAACACATATATATGGAATTTAGAAAGATGGTAATGATAACTCTATCTGCGACACAGAAAAAGAGACACAGAAGTACAGAACAGACTTTTGGACCCTGTGGGAGAAGGTGAGGGTGGGATGTTTCAAGAGAATAGCATCGAAACATGCATATTATCTATGGTGAAGGAGATCACCAGCCCAGGTTGGATGCACGAGACAAGTGCTCGGACCTGGTGCACTGGGAAGACCCAGAGGGATCAGGTAGAGAGGGAGGTGGGAGGGGGATCGGGATGGGGAATACGTGTAAATCCATGGCTAATTCATGTCAATGTATGACAAAAACCACTATAATATTGTAAAGTAATTAGCCTCCAACTAATAAAAATAAATGAAAAAAAGTGATCAATTTCATTTGTGATAAATTAAATACTAATTAAAATTGCAACAAAACACTATCTCACAGCTCGCAGTTGAGCAAACATTTATGAGTGACTATGAAAAAGCTGGCTCAGATGTGGAGCAGAAGAAGTTGTCATTCATTGTCAATCAGAATGTCAACTGTAGTGACATAGCATAGCTGGACAAGTGAACACCCTCAGTTTCATTAATTCCCATCCATCTGATAAAATAGATACGTGTGAAACATATTCTTAACAGCAAAGAGCTGTAAACAATTCCAATATCCGGCAACAATAGAATGGATAGATTTTGGTACATTTAAAGTATGGGCTACTATAGAGCAGTAAAAGTAATTCAATGGCTTGCATATGAATGAATGAACCTCAGAAACCGATACCACACACAAAAGAAATATTATGTCACAAAAGGATAATCACTGTGATTCTACTTACATAAAGGGCCAAAAGAGGAAAAGCCTGTGTACTGTTTAGGAACTCATGTGCATGTGCAAATCTCAAATTAAAGGCAGGGAGTGTCATAGAATTGAGATATACAGAAAAATTAGAATCTTTTTTAATGAAAGTGGGTGTTGAGAACATGAGAGTTTGCTTTACAATTATTCTGCAAATTATGTGCTTTTATTACCTACAAGGCTTTCTTTGTATAATCTATTCCTCAGTAAGATTTGTGCCACACATCAAAATAAATTCCAAGTGGCATTTAATATAAAATTTGATAGCATTAACCTTAAGAACAAAGTATAAATATGTATGCAATCTTGAGATGGGGAAGACCTTGATAATAAAATATAAATATATATGCAAGCTTGAGATAGGGAAGATCTTGATTAACTCTGATGGACTGGGTTTTGTCCCCCCAGGTAGATGTGTTGAAGTTCTAACCTGCAGAGACTCAGAATGTGACTGTATTTGCAGACAGAGTTTTTAAAGAGATAAATAAATTGAGGCCTTTAAGTTGTGCCCTAATCCAATATGACTCTTGTCCCTGTAAGAAAAGGAAATTGAACACAGAAAGAAACCCCAGGGATGGGTGCACAAAGAGGAAGGGTGAATTCAGGACCCAGAGAAAGTGGTTGTCTGCAAGTCAGGGAGCAAGTCCTCAGGAGAATCAACCCCAACCACACTATGATCTTGGATGTCCAGCCTCTGGAGCTGTAAGAAAGCAAATGTCTGCCATTCAAGCTTCTGGGGATATGTTACTTGGTCATGGCAGCCCCAGAAAACTGATATATAAGCATTACATTGAATGCCAAACTACATAGAAAAGTCTTCATGGGTTTTACTACAACATTGCTAAACTCTTACATGTCAAAAAATAAAAGGAAAATTACAAATTCAAAACTATAATACATTTGATAAAAGCTTGACATTACCAATACATAGCTCCTACAAGTATGTAATAAAGCAAGTAATCTAGCAAAAAGTTTGGCAAGACCCATAAGCTGAAATGTTCATGTAAAGAAATACAAACGGTTGTTAGAAAACAGAAAAAAAAAAAAAAAAAAGTCAACTTCCTTCAACAAGTTAAGGCTGAGATATTATTTTGTCTTGCATTAAGAGACAAGAGCCTCATAAAATAATAGCATACAGATTTAACAAAGATTGTAGCTATCATCCTCAGCAGGTCTAAGTATTCAACATTCCTTCTTGTTTGGACCTTTGCTGGTATATATAGATCAAAGAGCTGTAAAAATGATTTATGTTTGGCATGGAAATTTTAAGCCTCACTTCTGGGGATTTATACCAAGTAATTAGGTAAATATTTTGACTATTAGAATATGTACTCTAAAATGAGAAATAATCTTTATTCTCAACATAAGGATTTTGTTAAACAAAGTATAGCAACTTTCACACCATGGAAATGTTTAAATTGGAAAGGACATAAACCAAGATATGAAACAAGATCATCTCTGATAGTAGATTTTCTGAGCTGTATGCAGGTAAATTTAAATGTCATCTTTCATAGTTACCAATATTTTTCAAAGTTTGCTATGATAAAATATAGATTGCTTTGATAATAATGTGGTGGTGGTTTAGCCGCTAAGTCGTGTTTGACTCTTTGTGAACCCATGGACTGTAGCCCTTCAGGCTCCTCTGTCCATGGATTTCCCAGGCAAGAACACTGGAGTGGGTTGCCATTTCCTTCTCCAGGGGATCTTCCTGACTCAGGGATGGAACCCATATCTCCTGCACTGCAGGCAGGTTTATTACAGCTGAGCCTCCAGGGAAGCCCAAGAAGTCTATAAAGTCACTTCAAAAGCAACATGAAAGCAACTGCTGAGGGGTCTGAGTAGACTGGGAAGTGGACCTCCCGTGGGTCTGAGGCCAGGACAGGGCCATCTGCATCTGAACCGTGGTCACTCTCATTTGCTCTGCAATCTTGGCTGGGTTTCTGAAAGTACTGAAGTCTGAGTTTCGTCAGCTGCCTCAGAACCTTGTTTCTGGAATTCAAAGGGCTCAGTGTGGGCACAGAGAAAGGCTGCTTCTCACCAACTCCTCCAACCTTGTACAGTGAGAAGTAGATTTTTAAAGTTGAGAGTAATAAGGTCTTTTTGAATCAGGGGGGATGCAGAAGTAGAAACAGGCCAGAGAGCTGGAAAGAATCCAAACAGGACCAGAATCCAAAGGATGCTAAGCATGCTCACTCTGTGCTCAGTATCACGAGTCATTCCCTGGGATTTGGGGGGTTGCTAGCTACCCTGACTATGTGAGGAAACCCTCACTCTGCTAGCTACCCTCACAGATGTGACAAACGGACTCATTGGAAAAGACCCCGATGCTTGGAAAGATTGAAGGCAGGAGAAGGGGATGACAGGCAATGAGGTGATTCAGTGGCATCACTGACTTGATGGACATGAGTGTGAGTAAGCTCCAGGAGTTGGTGATGGACAGGGAGGCCTGGTGTCCATGGGGTCACAGAGAGTTAGACATGACTGAGTGACTGAACCAAACTGAGCTACCCTCATATAAGTGCCAATATATGTCTTATCTCGTGTAATTTCCCACACAGCTCTATGATGCAATAGGATTGTCATTTCTGCTCTAGAAGTAAAGAAACAGGTAATTAAAGACAGTAGGTGTCCTGTCCAAAATCACACAAGTAGACAGGGCAGCCATAGGAGGTGGAAGTTTGTGTAACTCAGAGCCAGCTTGTGTCCATCCGCCCAGCATCCCTGTTTCTAAATGCATTCACCCCGACTCACACAAGCACAGGCTTGGGGGCTGAAAATGACCGGCTTCTTACTTCAGCATTTGACAACATATTGCTGTCACTTTCAACTAGGTATCAGAAGGAAGAGAAAGATGGAAAACTAACTACATGGAACACTTTGTGATATCAGGTCATTTTTCCCCTGGTTAATGTTGTTTTCTTCCAGTGGCGATCCCCCCTGTTTCTGCATGCTCATCTTTGTCGGACGGTGCTTGGCTGGCGGTCAAGATGGACGTGCAAGGCCCCAGGAGCCCCCTTGGGCATCACCCTCTCAGCTCAGCTGTCTCCAGAGCATCTCCAGATCTAAGTGAGATCATTAAAACACAGCCCTGCCACTGTTTCCCTGAGGCGCCTCTGCCTGCAGTCCCTTCCTGCCCACGGGGAGGGCCTTTCCTATTTACCCACATTTTCCCTTCCCTCTCTCTCAGGAGAGTGGCTTGTGAATTGCTTTTCAGAGGATACATATTATCGAATTACCTTTCCTCATTCCAACTCCCTGATACAAAAAAATTCTTCCCACCACTATAGGGGCCATGTATCTTTTAAAAAGATACATTTTTTAAAGAAAAGGTGTTAAATTTTGAAGAAATTCTTCCTACCAGTAGGGGCCCATGTATCTTTAAAAAGATACATTTCCCTGCCTGCTCATTTCTTATTGCTGGTATAACAAACCAGCACAAGCTCCTTTTCTCATCCCTATGAAGAGGTCCAATATGGATCTCGCTGTGTGTGCATCGAGGCGTTGGCGGGGCTGCGTTCCTTCTGGAGGATCGGGGTCTGTTCTTTCTAGGGGTCACCACACTGCTTACTTGTGGGCCCAGCAACCACTTCAGGCCCACTGTGGCTCATGTCCGCACGTCTCCTTCGCCAGCTGTGACCCTCCTGACTCCCGCTCTGACTTCTGAGGACCCTTGGGGCCACACTGCACCCACACCAGTAACCCAGAAGGGCCTCCCCAGCTGTAGGTCCTTTCTGTAACCACACCCACACACGTCCCTTTTGCCATGTGAGCTAACACTGTCACGGGTTCTGGGGATTAGGAGCCGGACATCTTTTGGGGGGAGGGGAGCTGTTGATCACACTACTCATTCTGCACAACTTGAAAGAAAATTGCTTTAAATAATTACAAAGTAACTTCACAACAGCTCAGAGTATAATCAACTACTAAAATATGATATACAGATAATAAAACAATTGGGTCATAATGCGGGTCAGAATAAACAGGCCTGGAAGAATGCTTTCCTAATTTTTCACCAGCAAGAAACAATGATCAGACTGTATTTGGATGACACCTGTCAGGGCCGTGTCCTGAAACATGAGGTCGGGGAGGGTGTGTGGGGTGCGCACAGACAGGGCTGAGCCCGGAGAGGTGCCAGTGACCGCAGGCCCAGAATCCACCAAACAGCAAGGCCTGTATGTTCCCCATTTCAGAGGATGTTGAAAACTTTGAATAAAGTGACATTCCCATGGAGAGGATCCCTTGTGTTTCTAGAGTACAAGTTTTAACCTGCTTGATTAGTCCCCTTGGAGGGTCATCTATCCCTTTCCAGTGTCTATATTTAACAAAAGACTAAAAACTGCCATAAGTTAAGTTCTCCATTGGCCAAATGTGGCTAGTTCCCAGACCTTCAGAGATAACACTTGGTTCTTTGGCTATAGTAATTTAGTACCCAGGAAATTATCTGGCCAAGTGCATGACTATGTGATTGTGGTGGCTATTCTCTGAATTGTGTAACTTAAAGAAGATCACAGAAATTATGTAGATTATTTTATGTGTGTACTTATCTGCAACCAAACCTCTGTCCCTTTTAACTTTTTTTTTCCACAGCCTAATCTTGAATCTCAAGTCACTGAGTACAACCAATGTTCAACCAAATATCCAGGAGCAAATGGAACAGGCTTCGGAGTAAGCCCAAAGATTAATACATGTCAGAGCTGATGGATGTTAGAGATTACCTAGGTGAATCTCCAAATCCTCCAAAGATGTGTGGCACCTCCAGATCATCGCAGAGCCAGGCCCTTTCCAGCACACCCCTGTCACTCATCCTTCAATCATCCATTCAATAGTGACTGAGAATCAACTCATGTCAGGTGCCAGCAAAGGACCATGAGCAAGACATAGCCCTGCTTTCGCCGCGGGGCAGGCGACTCGCACGGAGGGCCCGGGGCCGGGCGCGATCCGGAGTGCCCTCCCCGCAGGAGCTCTGGGCCCTGGCCGCCGCAGCGGGCGCAGGAACCTGGCAGCCGGGAGCGCCCCAAGCAGCCGGGAGGCGGCGAGGAGAGAGCCGGGCGGCCTCCAGGCCCCGGAGACGGTCCCAATCCCCCGCGGGCCGGGAAGGAGGACCCGGGGGCCCCGCCGGCAGCACAGCGGCTCCTCTGCCGGGCTAAGGACTTCCGATCGAACGGGCTTGGCCCCCAGAGAAGAAACTGCACCAGCTGCCCGCACGCGGCCACCGACGGGGCCGCGTGTCCCCCGCCCGCTCGCCTCCCCGGGCCCGACCTGGGGCCTCGGCCGCCTCCGCGGGAAAGTGCGGGCGGAGGACCGGGAGAACCGGTGCGCGGCCTGTCCCCGAGCTCGGTCGCGGGGCCCAGGGCTCAGACGTGCGGGCGCCCGGGCCTCCCCCGCAGAGGACCCCAGCGGGAAGCTCCGGGGCTGGGATCACCGAGGGGCGGGGCGGGAGGAGTCCCCCGGGCTCCGGGCTCAGCGCCGGTGCTCCGTTTCTCACGTGCTTCTTGATCTCAGCGGCCCGGACCGCCCTCTGCAGTCCCTGCCAGGCTGCTGTTAAAACGTTGTGCTTTTGTGTTGAATGGACGCTACAGATCAGGATATCCCGCGGTAACTGAGAGTTAAAGACGATGGGGCACTTGCACAAATAGGTGGTGAGAAGCCTCAGCATCTCAGGGACCCCCACACCCGCAGCCACATCCTGCCCACTCAGCTCCCGCCCTAGTGTCTGGGAGGCCAGCTATACTTGCAATTAAAATTTGCTTGTGGCTTTTTATATGAGTGTATTCTCCTTCATATCTGTCCGTAGATTCCAAGATCACAATTAATGTTTCCTGAGTTACAGAAGTCAGTTCTGCATCACCTAGGATTAGGGCAGATTCAAGCCCACTCTTGTGGTTTAATGTGAAAACAACCTTCTGTAAAGTGCTATAGAACACATGGTCAGCTGACTCTGTGGCTAAAATCTGGGGAAAGTCTCTTAGGGAGTTGTTTTCCTGCCAGATGTTGGATACTATAAGGGGAAAGGTTCAAGTGTGAACTTGTGTTTCCAAACAGTTGCTCTAATTAATGCAGTGTTTATCAAAGGTGATGTCCATTATCACCATTGTTGGAAACAGAGTCATTACTGAATGACCACACCCTTTTCTGATGTGGAGTGGAAATGCCCCAGAGCCACACACTAGGGCTGGGAGAATCTGCCCCATGACAGGTGGTGGGAGGAGATCACATTCCTATCTCAGCGAGTTTACCATCCACTGAATGATCATTCTCACAGGCAGCCCCAAGACTCCACATGGAATGTTGGGAGGGTAACTGATCCAGGACCTCCTAAGACCTGCACTAGTCCTGCAGGCCGACAGAAAAAGGGTGATCTAACTTACACGTGGCATCTTAAAATAAATAAATAAATAATAAACAGAGCACCAAGGTCATCAATACAGGACACAGATCGGTGGTTGCAAAGGGCGGGCTGTGGGGGTGTGAGGAGTGGGTGGAGGTGGTCAAGAGGAACATACTTGCAATTATAGAAAACTAACTCATAGGGTCATCATGTGTAGCATGGCAACTATAGCTAATAATACTATTTATTTTGAGCACTTAAAAGTTCCTAATAGAATGGATCTAAAAAGTCTTCATCACACACACGGAAGTTGTAGCTATGTAAGATGATGGGCATGAGATGGACTTATCATGGTGATAATTTCAGAATATATACAGATAAGGAATCATTATGTTGCACACAGAAAGCTAACATAAAGATAAAAGTCAAGTATGCATCAATTAATAAAAACAAGAAAAAGGTGGAAGGACAATGTGCACTCTCACAATTGCTGAGAAAGATTAAGCATTGAGCTTTGCATCAGAGTCTGCAGTCTTCCTTCCTCTCATCAATGGAAAGGGTACATACAGCCTTGGATACAGCAGATGGGATAGGCCTGGGGTTCTGCATTTCTCATAAGCTCCCAGGAAATGCCAATTCCTGCAGATTCCTGGCTGCACTTTGACTAGCAAGGTGTTAAAGCTCCTGAGGGTGGAGATTAACTGGGATGGTTTCTAAGGGATCCCGTTACAATTATGATGAGTACAGAACAGGGGCTTTTTTGGCCTTCATTCCTGACAGTGTGAACAGCTGCGGGGTGAGCTGAGGTGGCGATTCCTTGTGCAGAGAAGAGGAAGATGGCAACTTTCATCAGTCTAGAAATGATGTGGTTTCATGTTCATATACCAACATCTGCAGACACATGGAGCCCACTAGCAAAGACCTTCAGAAAGAAAGACTAAAATAACACTATGATTTTTTAATTATTATTTTGGAATGCTATCCACAATAAATAAACTAGATTAAAACAAAATGATTTTATGCCACAGCTCAAGTGGTTCAATTACCTGGGAGTTTTTTTTTTTCAAGTTTTATCTTTTTATTTATTTTTTTTAATTGGATTGCGTCTAATCTTTTATTTATTTATTTTCAAGTTTTATCTTGAATTAATCTTGGAGGGCTCAGCAGGAACCCTTCTTAGAAGTGTCTGCAATTACATGAGGGCTTGCCTGAGTGTGTCACTGCTTGTCCAAAGCTCTGGTGGCAAATAAAACATAAATGACATAGGAAGGACCCTTTACTACACTTGTTAAAATATGGCAGGGACTTCCCTGGGAAGCTCTAAGTTCTTGGTCCCCGTGAGGAGTAGAAAGTGAGTCTGCAGAAGACGCAGATGTGCCACAGGAGAGGAGCCAGCCGAGTTCCTCGCCCTCTCAGCTCCTCTGATAAAGGCTCTGTCTGACCCCCAAGACCCTCAGACACGCCTCCCGAGGGAAGCGAGTCCTGAGAGGCCTGGTGTGGGCCCCGGTGCTCTTCTCTGACCTGGGGGAGGAAGCGGTGGGCTCAGGAGAGACCCTGGGCGTGGAGTGAGGGCCCCGGGCTCGGGCTGGGCCACGCGCCGAGGGACAGCATCCCCGCGCTCCGCTGGGGTCAGCGTCCACGGGGGTAAGATGAGCGGCCCGGCCGCTCTGGGGTGTTTCTCACGGTCCCTTGATGCTTCAACAGTCCTTGGGCCCCAAGAAAGCTGGCAGATGTCGGAAGTGTGTGCTCTCGGGCAGGACTCAGCGGTAAAGAATCTGCCTGCCAACGCAGGAGACAGGTCCGGCCCAGAAAGCCCCCACACGCCGGAGCAGCTGAGGCCGCGCACCGCGACTGTCGCCGGTAGAGCGCGGAGCCGCGACTCCTGCGGCCCGTGCCTCCCGGAGCCTGTCTCTGCAGCAGGAGAAGCCGCGCGAAGAGAAGCCCGTGCCCCACCGCTGGAGAAAAGCCCCCACGGTAGTGAAGGCTCGGCACAGCCAAAATAAATGAACAAAAAAAATTATTTAAAGAGAAGAGGTGTGTGACCTCTGGGCCCTGAGCAGCCCCCTGGAGCCCGTGGGGAGGTTCTGGCCGAGGCCGTCTCCACAGACGAAGCTGCCATGGGGCTCTGGGCGCAGCTGGCCAGTGACACCCCGAGAGGACTGCCCTCTTCCTGCCCACCTTCTCCGCTGGCGGGCTGGCAGGGGGGCAAGTCCTGGAGCCTGTCCTCACTCCGAAGTCTGGGTGGCCTGTACACGGGGTCTGTGTGAAGCGGCACAGGGCATTTCCGTCTGTCGGTCCCTTCTCTGTCCCTCCCCGGCTTGGAAGACCCGTGGAAGGCAGGGCTGGTGAGCTCTGCACACGGTGATCCTGGGCCCTGGAAGCCCCAGCGGCAGCAGACCCTGGGGAGTGACCGGGAGAGGGAGCCGGGCTGGGTGCACCGGAGAGCGAGGGGCTCTGCTGGGAGATGGAGAGACGGGGAGGGAGGCTTCCTAGAGCGAAAGCTGCTCCCCCACAGCATGGGCAGGGCCTGAGATGAGACCCAGATGGCCCTGCAGGCCTGACGGGGGAGCCGCAGGCCTCAGTCTCTGAGCAGGTGAGCAGTGAGCACCTCTGGGCCTGAGCGAGTCGTGGAGACTGGATTCCGGCCCTCAGGAAGCCCTGGGCCTCAGAGGGGCATCAGGCAAGACATAAGTGCCCCAGCTTGTGCCAGGTGCTCGCCGAGAAAAGCCACACAGGGCCAGAGGAAAGGCAAGGAGTGACAGCACAGCCTGAGGGGGCCACAGGGAAGCAGCAGAGCGGTGGTTTCCAAGCCAAGGCCTCAGAGAAACGCAGCTCAGCAGCCAGGGACCCGGGGCCAGGGGCCAGCGGTAGGTGCAGCAGAGAGAGGAAGACTCCCTAAAACGGCAGATGTGAAGGCAGAGCGTTCATCTAAACTCCTGGATGATGTCAGAGGCGGCGTGCACTGCGAGGTGGATGCAGGGGGTGAGGGCTGGCAGAAGAAGGGGTCAGGGGAGAGTGAAAGACCGTCAGAGCCTGGCTGTGGATGCCACTCTCCTTCCAAGGGAGATACCAGCCACTCAGATGCTACTAGTAGAGAACCAGTTAAAGCACATGAGTTATCACAGGGAGAAAGATAACGTGAGGTAGAGAGGCTGTAGCCAGAGGGCTGTCAGGAGCCCAGCAAGAGCGCCAGTGAGAGGAGCCCAGATTGAACTCAGGAGGCAGAGACCTGGAGGGAGGAAGCCCTTCAGAGCAGTCCTGGAGGAGGAGAAGGAGGAGGCAGGACAGCAGGAGCATGGAGAGCAGCTCCTCCAGATGCTGAGGACCCTCGTTGTTTGGGGATGAAGGGAAGCTCAGAGAAGTCAGTCCCTGAAAGAGGAAAGTCTTGAGCTCTAATCTCTGTCCAGTGTTTCCCCAGATGCTACTCTCCATCAGTTCCCCAATGAAGGCTGTGTTTTAAAACTAACACGGATTACATTACTGTAACCCAGTTATGATCATCACAAAAGCTATGAAAGTGTTTAAAAGCTTGATCATTAGAAATTGAAATAAACAAGTGACCAAACTGACCTAAAATAATGGGCAAATGACTTTACCATTATTCACAATAACCAAGTTGTCCATTGACAGATGAATGCAGAAAGATAAGGTGTATACACACATATTCCCTGATAGCTCAGTTGGTAAATAATCCACCTGCAATGCAGGACACCCTAGCTCAATCTCTGTGTTGGGAAGATCCACAGGAGAAGGGAAAAGCTACCCACTCTAGTATTCTTGGGCTTCCCTTGTGGATCAGTTGGTAAAGAATCCACCTGCAATGTAGGAGATCTGGGTTCAATTCGTGCCTTGGGAAGATCCCCTGTAGAAGGAAACTGCTACCCATTCCAGTATTCTGGCTTGGAGCATTCGATGGACTGTATAGTCTGTGGGGTCTTAAAGAGTTGGATACGTCTGAGTGACTTTCACTTCATTTCACTTCATACACACATATACTGAAATATTATTCAGTTTTCAAAAAGAAGTCAACCCTGCTCTTTACAGGGACATGTATGAACCAGGAAGGACATTATGCTAAGTGAACAAAGCCAGAGGCAGAAAGAAATCCTGTATAATATATACGATAAATAAAATAGTCAAACTCATCGATGCAGTGTGTAGAATTGCAGTTGCCGGGGGCAAGAGAAGGAAAATGTGGAGCTGCTGTTCACCAGGTAAGACGTTTCAGTTCTGCAAGATACACACTTCCTGGAGATGTGCTGTATATACTTTGTCTATAACTAATGACACTTTGTTGTTGTGTAGTCACTCAGTCATGTCTAACTCTGTGACCCCGTGGACCTTAGCCCACCAGGATCCTCTGTTATGGGATTTCCCAGGCAAAAATACTGGGTTGGGTTGCCACTTCCTTCTCCAGGGTGTCTTCCCAATCCAGGGACTGAACTGAAGTCTCCTGCACTCGCAGGCAGATTCTTCACCACTGAGCACCAGGGAAGCCCCAATGACACTATATTCTACACTTAGAAATTTGTTCAGAGTGTAGATCTCACTAGACTACTGTTGAATGTTCTCACTACAACTTAAATATAATATCCACAGAAGATCTGAAAGGACTTACTTCAATAGACATTTTTCTAAGGAGATATACAAATGGCCAACAAGCACAGAGAAGAATGCTCAATGCAAATAAAACTCACAATGAGATACCACTTCTTACCCATTAGGATAGCAATTATCAAAAGACAGAAATAAGATGTGTTGGTGAGAATGTAGGTGAAAACTGAATCTTGTGCAGAGTTCCTGACAATATAGTATAGTACAGCCACTGTGGAAAACACCATGGCCAGTCCTTAAAAAACTGGAACTAAAGTTACCACATGATCCAGGAATTCCACCTCTGGGTGTATATTCAAAAGAACTGAAAGCAGAAGTTTGAACAGATATTTGTGTAGCAAGGTTCATAGCTGCGTGATGCACAATAGCCCACAGGTGGAAGGAACCCAGGTGTCCAGTAACAGATGACTGCATAAACAGACTGCATAACCTGGAATATTGCTCAGACTGAAAACATAAAGGGAACTTTGGCACAGGCTACAGCATGGATGAACTTTGAGAACATCATGCTAAATGAAATAAGCCAGACACAAAAGGGTAAACATTTATGTCCACTTATATAAAATACCCAGGGAGTGAAATCCTCTCAGTCATGTCCAACTCTTTGAGACCCCATGGCCTGAATTCTCCAGGCCAGAATACTGGAGTGGGTAGCCTTTCCCTTCTCCAGGGGAGCTTCCTAACCCAGGGTCGAACCCACATCAGCCACATTGCAGGGGCATTCTTTACTAGCTGAGCCACAAGGGAAGCCCATGTGGTACCTAGAGTACTTAATGATTCAAAGTAGAGAAATTCATAGACACAGAAAGTGGAACAGTGGTGGGCAGAGGCTGGGAATAGGGAAATGGGGACTGGGTCAGTGGGTGCAGAGTTTGAGTTTTGCATTAAGAGTTCTGGAGCTGGGTTACACATTAATGTGAATGTACAGGTCACAGCTGAACCGGCCACTTAAAGTGGCTAAGAGGCTAAATTTTAGGTTATGTGTATTTTATCTCAATTTTAATATATAAATAATTATTTACTCATCTTTCAGTTATTCAAAAGCCCGATATTTTGCATGATGCACTCAGCAAAAAAAAAAAAAAAAAAAAAGTATATTTACAAAGAAATAATTATTTACTCATCTTTAAGTTATGCAAAAGCCCTGCATTTTGCATGATGTACTCTGCATATAACTTAAATAAGCAGGGTGACAATATACAGCCTTGATGTACTCCTTTCCCGATTTGGAGCCAGTCTGTTGTTCCATGTCCAGTTCTAACGGTTGCTTCCTGACCTGTATACAGATTTCTCAGGAGGCAGTAAGGTGGTCTGATATTCCCATCTCTTGAAGAATTTTCCAGTTTGTTGTGATCCACACAGTCAAAGGCTTCAGCGTAGTCAATAAAGCAGAAACAGCTGTTTTTCTGGAGCTCTCTTGCTTTTTCGATAATCCAACAGGTGCCGGCAATCTGATCTCTGGTTCCTCTGCCTTTTCTAAATCCAGCTTGAATATCTGGAAATTCATGGTTCATGTACTATTGAAACCTGGCTTGGAGAATTTTGAGCATTACTTTGCTAGTTAGTGAAATGAATCCAATTGTGCGGTACTTTGAGCATTCTTTGGCATTGCCTTTTTTGGGATTGGAATGAAAGCGGACCTTTCCCAGTCCTGTGGTCACTACTGAATTTTCCAAATTTGCTGGCATGTTGAGTGCAGCACTTTCACAGCATCATCTTTTAGGATTTGAAACAGCTCAACTGGAATTCCATCACCTCCACTAGCTTTGTTCATAGTGATGCTTCCTAAGGCCCACTTGACTTCACAGTTCAGAATATCTGGCTCTAGGTGAGTGATCACACCATCGTGATTATCTGGGTCATGAAGATCTTTTTTCTACAATTCTTCTTTGTACTCTTGCCACATCTTCTTAATATCTTAATATCTTCTGCTTCTCCATACCATTTCTGTCCTTTATTGAGCCCATCTTTGCATGAAATGTTCCCTTGGTATCTTTAATTTTCTTGAAGAGATCTCCAGTCTTTCCCATTCTATTGCACCAAGGGCAGCTCATATTTAAATATTTCTAAACATATTCATCATATCTTTTAAAATCTTTTGGATAGCTTTAATCTTGGACATTTTCCAGCTTTACTCTTGGGAATCAGTGTGACTTTTCCTTTCAGAGAGCATTGTTTGATATGCTTGGTCTTTTCCCACAGATCTTTTCCCCAGGATTAATTAGTAGAATCAGAGAGTGAGTCACATTTTTCATCAGATGAAATGTGGATAAGAAAGAAATTTGTTTTACAATTAATATTTGTACACAGAGTATAGAGTCGTAGTCACCAAGCTTCTCACTTCTTTGCAACTCAACATGCAATAGACTCTTGTTGTAGCCACCCAGCTCCCAGGGACAGCCATGCCCATGAGTTCTGGCCAAGCTAAATGTAGTAGAAGTTCCATTGGCTCTGAACAGGCCTGGCCTCTGAAAATGTCCCACAAGGCATCCTTTTCCCTTTCTAGCTGAGCGGAATAGACCCAGTGCCAGGGCCAGATTTGAAACCACCGGTTGTTGATGACAAACCTATAACTCAAAGGTACCATGGCCCCTGAATCCTTTTGTTGAAAGGAAATCAACAAGCAGAGTCACTTGACATTTGAAAGCCTATGTTCAAGTAAAGGTAAGATTGTATGATGTTCATGCAACTGATATTTTCTTGTTTATATGCTACAGTGAGTAACTTTAACTTACAGAATTATGGAATAAAAAATAAACTAAAAATTCTTTCAAATTCTGAAATAGAAATTTTTTTTTTAATATTTGAAAAGATAAAAAATGCATTTGTTTATTTAAGAAACATTAAGCATGCTCTCTCAAGCATTGTTTTAGAATTTCAAGATATACATTTGTGCCCGCATGCTAAGTCACTTCAGTCATGTCCGATTATGTGTGACCCTATGGACTGTAGCCCACCAGGTTCCTCTGTCCATGGGATTCTCCAGGCAAGAATATTGGAATGGGTTACTTTGCCCTCCTCCAGGGGATCTTCCTGACCTAGGAATCAAAGCTGTATATCTTACAACTCCTGCATTGGCAGATGGGTTCTTTTACCACTAGAGTCACCAAGATGTACATACACCTAGATGTATATACATTAAATATAATCCCATAATTTTGCTTTCAGACATTTATAGTCAGTATAAGAATACAAAAGTGTCCACCACTCCTGCTTTGGATAATTGAAGTTGACATGTGGTGGATACGGGTGGAGAGCCAGGAGGTGTGGATCATCTTTTTTTTCTGGGAACACTCTTAGTTCTGGCTTTTGACAACAGCTTCAATATAGAGAATTTTCTCAATCCACCTGGAGCCAAGGAACTTCTCAGCCCAATCTGTGAAGCCTTAATCCATAATCTGTAGCAAGCAACCCAGAAAGCCCAGTCAGAACCCCTGCAGTATTAAACCTCAATTCTTCTTCTTCTTGAAGTTGCTCAGTCATGTCCGACTCTTTGTGACATCATGGACTGTAGCCTACCAGGCTCCTCCATCCATGGGATTCTCCAGGCAAGAATACTGGAGTGGGTTGCCATTTCCTTCTCCAGGGGATCTTCCTGACCCAGGGATAGTCAGACTTTAATCACTGACTGACAGCTTCCTTATTTTAATCATCCTTCCTATTTAGAAGCAAAAGGGGGAAACCAAATATGTCCTTCAAACACATAGAGGAGGCCCATCTTTTATCCAGTCCTCCCCCAGCTTTCCTGCATCACAATCTCTGATCACAATGTGCTTCCTTTTTCTACCAGAAAACTTTCCCATGCCTATGCCTGACTCTGGGAGATAGCAAAGGAGAGAAAGGTTTGGTGACCTGCAGTCCATGGGATCACAAAGAGTTGGTCCCAACTAAGTGACTGAACAACAACAACCACAATGCACAAGTCTCTGCCGAACAAAAAGGGTGGTAACTGAGTCCTTCACATTATGGAGCAAGAGTGCAATAAACACTGCTTGTTCTCTTTAGGGCGATTTGTGTTTGCCTACAGATGTTAGAAGAGTGAGAACCAAATAAAAGTCAGGACAATATGTGCTGCTTGTGTTAAATCTTAAAAAACAACAACAACAACAACAATCCTTTATCTATCACAATATTTAAGTTGAAATCTAAGTCACGTAAAATTTATTCTGTAAAATGTACAACTGAATGATTTATCATCTGTTTACAAAGTTGTGCAACTATCACCACTACCTAAATCAGAGCATTTCATCTCCTCACAAAGAAAGCCACTATCTATTCAACAGTCACTTCCCCTTCCACCTTCCCCCAACTTCTGACAATTTGTGTGCTTTTTGTCCCTAATGATTTGCCTGTTCTGCATATTTAAAGTGCATGGATTTGTACAACAGTGGCCATGTATGCTGGTTCCTTACACGTGGTGCTATGTCTTTGAGACCCATCTATGGCTTAGCACATGATTCATTCCTCTGTTTGACTTGAGAATTTTCCTTTCTAGGCCATTATAATACACACACTCACACACACACACACACACACAACCAAGTTATTTTCTTTTTAATTGTGAAAAACTCACAGGATATAAAATTTCCATTATGGCAATGTTACGTGCTCAGTCCACATCACTAAGAACTGTCTTTGTGCAGGGACCCTCTTTGCTGCACTGGCCCTGAGCCACCAGCTAGCACAGAACACCAGCCCAGCCACAACACCCATCTCGGGTCCCTCCGTACCACCCACCTGAGTAGGACTCCACACAGGCCTCCCCACGGCGGCCTAAGAAGAGAACTCCATGGGGGGAGGGGGCAGTGGTGGTGAGGGGGGAGAGACAGGACAGGAGAGGCGGGTGGAAGAGCCTTCCATGCTGAGCTCGAAGTCTCAGTCGCATGCTCACCAGACCAGCCCTGCTTAACTATTGGGATCAGAAATGGTCAGACGGGTGGGGAAAGTGTGACCGTGGACAGCAGCAGCTTCAGCCAGACACCCGACAGTCTACACTGCAAACCTGCCAGGCCCAGCTTCTGTCCCCGGGCCAGTTGCAGAGCCCCAGAGCCCCAGCCTCATGTGGGGGGCTATGCCAGCCATACCCTCCAGAGCTCCACATCCCCAGCTCTCAGGAGAGTCCCCTGAGCTCCCAGGAGATCGTGTCCACTCAGGATGTATGACAAGTGGCGTTAGGCTGGGACCAGTTGGACATGGCCACAGTGAGACCAAGTTTCTCTGTATCTCTTCTGCTCCTGAAGTGCCCACTCTCTTTTACTCACTCATGCCTTGCTTTGTCCAGGCATCCCCCCAAATACAGCCAGGCTGCAGGGAGGGGTTTCAGGGCACAGCAAGAGCTGCAGTGTCTCATGGTGAGCAGGGCTGGCCACAACTCACCCTCGACTCTGAGAGAGCATCACTGTGGGTCAGAAACTGACCCTCTGAAGGCCCAGGCGACTGCTCCTGGATCACACAGGGGCCTTAGAACTTAGGTTTGTCTTGTGACCTCTAGAGCTGTCTCTATAGGATGGACTATGTAGCGAGGAGACAAACTGACCCCTCGTAATCACAGTCAGATTGGTTAAGGACAAAGGGGGTAGGGTGAGGCTGTGGGAACAGGGATGGGACCTGCCTGCTTCCATTGGTTTCCTACCCTCCACTCCCCTGACCTTCTCCTCCTGAATATCCTACCCCATATTGGGCTTTCTCGGGCCAGACACAACAGAAGTGATCATTCAGTTACTCAATATTCAGTGGAATAGTCATGAAGTGACATCAAGTGTAAAAAGAAATAAAATTGAAAATAAAATCCATCCAAAGAGGTAATATTTTAGATGAGGTTAGTGTCAGAGAAGATCCTTGGGCTCTGGGTAAAGGCCTCCCTGAAACTCTGGCCCTGGAAAGAGGGAGAAGAAGATGACAACTTTGGTGAATGTGACCTAAGCCTGGTTTGTGTTTAACCAGCTCATTGATTTGATCATTCATCATCATCACATTTTCTGAGCCCCATACTGCATTGTCAAGGTCCTCACTGGGCTCACAAGCTGGAGAGCTCATTAAATTGTGGTTAAAGACTTGAGGGGCCGTGGGTGAGGCAGAAAATGGTGTAGGCAGAGCAGGGGATGGAGAAAGGCATAGTGGACCAGGTAAGGTCTGAGCTGGGTCTCCAAGGGTGAGTGATCAGTTAGCTAGGGCCTGGCTCTGAGCAGGACTCAAATACACGATGAATGACTAAATGAATGAAAGTGGAAATCTTCCCAGGAGAGCAAGAGTGCCAGCTCTTCTGTAACTGAGTCCAAGCTTGTACTGCTCACCTCACGACAGGCCAATTAATTGAGAGAGGAGTTGTTGGGGCAAGGAACAGCGGCTTTATTCCAAAACCTGAGACTCTTGCCCCAAGGACCCATCTTACCTGAATTAGAATTCAGGCTTCTTTCATATTTATACTAAAAGGAGTTGGGGGGGGAGAGGGAGGAAAGTCAAATATTTCTTCATTCCAATCACCCTCCAGAGGGGATGTGTTCATTTCTGCCTCCCTGCTGTGACTCACAGGAGAGTCTGCTCAGGAGGTTTCCTGTGAGCTGAACAAGGTTATTTTAGCTTGGTGCCCATTACCTGGGATGCAGGGTTCCCAGAGATGGAACTTTATGTATAAGCTTATAGGCAACATTCCTTTAGCTGTTACCTCATAATAGGTAGACTATGAAGGGTCCTTGTCTATGACACATTCAGGCCAAAGCTCGGAACTGAAGGGCACAACAGGGCGGTGGGGAGAGGCCCCGAGGGGCGCCCACTCCACCCCTCACAGTCTTGCTGACTAAGCAGCCTGTGTGTTGACTCCCCGGGGGCACCTGTCTGCGCTCTTCTCTCGGACAGGGCTGTCAGAAGCAACAGTCAGCTGGGCTCCTCCCTGATCAGGCCCGAGGACACCAGCTGCCTCACCTGAAATGGGTCAGGCTCTCAGTCATGTTTGAAGCTTTGTGACCCCATGGACTATAGCCCGCCAGGCTCCTCTGTCCATGGGATTCTCCAGGCAAGGATACTAGAGTGGGTTGTCATTTCCTTCTCCAGGGGATCTTCTCGACTCAGAGATCAAACCCAGGTCTCCTACATTACGGGCATATTCTTTACCATGAGCTACCACAGACATGCATAAAAAACTGCCACCTCCCAAAAACTGGGGTCAGAAGCCTGGGTGTGTGGTTCAGGCTCTATGAGGCATTTCACATCCTCCTAGTATCTCCTCTCATCTCCCTGAGAAACTCTTATGTCTTAGGACATCTCTAACCAGTCCTCTGCTTTTGGTGGGATCTAGTGCTCAGAGGTTAATATTTTCAGCCCAGAGAGACATAGCCTGTGCTTTAGACATGAGAAACCCTCCCATCTAGCCCCAATCCATCCAAATCTCTCCCGTTCCCCAGATCCCACGGCCAGCAGACAGTCCCTGAGTCTGTTCAGCAGACAAGCTCCCACAGTGTCTGGCGCTGAGGCTCCTCCCGCCCCCGTGTCCCATCAGCCCTGCACGATGAGCCCCAGTCCTGGGAATGGAGGGGCCCCTCTGCGCTTCTTCTGGGGCTGCTGTTGGACCTTCTTCTTCCTTCAACCAGAGCAGGGAGCTGGGCTCGTCCATGCCTGGGAGTGGGGGGGTAGGAGGGGATGAGCAGTCAGTCCCTCTGTCTCCTGTGGCTCTCGTGGGATGAGGCGCTGGGGGCGGAGGGTGGACGGGGCTTGGCCTGCTCAGCAGTCAGGACTCAGGGCGCATTCGGGGGAGGCTGAACCTACTGGGGAATGTTGATGGTGACAAGCTCTTTCCATCTGTGTAGGAGCTGATCCAGCTCACCAAGCTCTCTCAAAACTAGCACCTGTATATAAACACTCTGGCAACAGGGGGTGGGCTAAGTATTTTCCAGGAAACTCCTCTCTAACCTCTGGGAAACATTCTGACAGGGTCTCTGATGATGCAACCAATGTCCGCTTTGGTTAAGAATCAACAAGGACTCACTGTTTGGCACATGGATCTCCTTGCTATGTAGCGGCCTCGACGGGAGGGGAGTTTGAGGGAGAAAGGACACATGGATGTGTATGGCTGAATTGCTCCCTTTGGTGTTCACTTGAAACTATCACAGCACTGTTTGCTAATGGGCTATACCTCAAATACAAGGCAAAAGTTAAAAAGACAACAACACGTGACCAAACACTCACGAAGACACTGGATGATTTGGACATTGGCTTCAAAAGTACATTTTGGTAACACAGAAAACTACAGTGTTTCAAAATCCTAGTTTATGATTTAGAATCTATGATATTTAGGTGACTGATCAATTGTTTAATACAGGCACCAATAAAAATACAAGCTGAAGACTAACCAGTTTTAATATCATTTTCTGTTTTCATAAATTTTGCACTATAGACTGAAGCCACGGCATGTGATGTCTGTTTATCTGTCTCCCTCCCTCCATCTCCCTATTGCTGTAGTTTTAAATTTATGTGACCAGTGAGTTTGCTCCAGCTCTCCTGCAACACACACCTTCATTCTGTAGGAGAAGTGATAACACTCGCTTACACTCGTGTAAGTGAGGAGGTGACGCGCGGTGACAGAAGGAAGGAGACTGGCGGGAGGCCCGGCCTGGCCTCAGCCTGGGGGCTTTGCCTGGACACTCACTCCCCGGTTCACTGCTGACCCGTAACAGGGGCCTGGAAAAGCCTGTGAGGAGCCCTGGCTAAGAACCTTCATGCTCGTCTTGCCATTTACATCGTGAGCATGGAGTTCTCAAAGATCTTCAGATTTCTGATTTTTTCTGATTTCTTTAGTCTTCGTTAGTCTTCTCGCCAGGGGTGTCGTTAACTAAATCAGCCTATATGTTATTAATATTAACATATATTATTGGTTTATAGACATTATTATAATAAAATAATAATAGTACATCACATTTAACATTTACTTGCATTATATATACATATGTTTATATAACATTATGTTAAAATAAATTAAATTATTATAAATAAATTAGCATAACAATGTGGGTATATATTACTCCTCAGAGGCACGCCTTTGCCTTTTGTATCGTCAGCTCTTCCTACTGACCATATTTTGTTTGCCAGAAAACAATGAAGACTGAGGCCAGAGTGAAAGTGAGGGGAAGGCAGGCAGAGAAGACCCAACCTGAAATTACAGGGGAGACACAATGAGTCACTCAAGTGAGAGAAGTGTGCTCCCGAGACCAACCTGAACTGCAGTCTTAGTGAGGGGAGCGGTTGTGACCCCTCACCCGGCCCATCGGCCCCTTCTGGGGAGGCTGAGGAGGAAGCCTCCTCCAGGTGTCTCCTCCGGCTCCTCCCGGGGACCCTCTCATCCTCCCCAGTCTCTGCTGCAACCTTTGTCTTTTGTTGCCAGCAGGCCGTTCAGTGCCCTCCACTGTTCTCCTACTGGCTTTCTTTACTTCCCTTCCTATTCTGTGGGCTGCTACCGGCCAGGCTGGAGACGCAGGCATCACAAGACCTCCCTCCAGCCAGTAAGCTGTCCTTGCCCCGCCCTCCTCCTTGAGAGCTGGGTTAATGGGGTGCTTGGGGTTTATTACTGAGGCTTTCCTTGCTCTCAGATTCCTCCCTTCCAGATGCTGAGATGTGCAGGGCAACTAAAGACATTTCTGCATTTCCCTGAATGTGGATGCTAGATGAACCTAGTTTGCTTAGAGCAGAATCATATGTTCTAAACGAAGATTTTTATATTCCCCCAAACAGGAAATGGTGACACCTCAAAGTCATACTGTTACATGACAAAAGCAAGTTGTAAAACAACACACATTATTTGTCTAACTGAACTAAAAAATGATACTATATTATCTCTGTAAATATACATATATATATATATATATACATATATATATATATATATATATATATATATATATATATTTGAAAGTGTTTTTTAAAAAGCTGGAGGAATATATACAAATGAACCATAGGTACCTTGATAGGGATGAAAGAGAAATTTTACTTTTACTCTAAATTATCCAGTTTTTGTGTGTACTTTTAATTCAGGATGAACTTGAACAAGAGTGTATACTGTTTGTATTAAATAAACACTTTACATATGATTGTACAGAACTAGCTTATCATAAAAACTGAACCAATGCATTTCAGAGTCAAACAAATGATAAGCTGTGTAGAAGAGACTGAATATTTGCTGAAGGGTTAAAGATAGAATGAGCACACGAGCAGCCCAATCAATGAAATGCGGGCTGCACACTGCTGTCTCCTCCAGTCACTAGAACATCCCTTGAACACTTGCTGGGTTTAAGTCAGCCTGGAAATCAGTTACCTGTCCAAGGCAAGTCAGAATTTATGCCAGGCCCATAGGAAAGACATGTCTTAACTAATTTGGCTGCCAATATCTCTGAGGGGAAGAATATGTACACTTTATTCTCAAAAGTTATTTTGGCCTGTCCTACAATGGATTATTTCATTAAAAACAAAACACTCAAACTAACATTGAAAACCACCGTTGAGGTGTACCTTAAAGCTTTTGCCACTTTAGAGCTTTCTCTTTTTCTGTCATCTCTTAAACACATGCAAAATAAATACAGTGGAGTCCCCAGCAGGAGCTGCTACTCAGGGAGCTCTGGGCCTCAGTCCTTACTAGGAGTTAAAGTGGCAAAGAGAATTTTTGCTCCAGAATTCTAAAGGCATTTTGGTGTTGGATAATCTGGACCTGTGGAAAGCATATGATAGCCTGATGCTGTTTCTTACAACTGCCGGAGTTCAAAGATTTTCAATATCTTACTTTCTGTAAGCAAATATTGAGAATGCTCAGGAGAGAGCATAAATATAATGACATAACTCGTTATAAATAGCATATAAGTAGAAAGTGTAGTTAGATGTGAGTCTAACTTACCTTAAATTCCTAGTTCCTGTGACTCTCAGTACATAAGGCTCAGACTACATTCTTTGGGCATTTCTACGGAGTGGACAGTAGGTGGCACTTTCAGCCTGTTTAAAAAACAGTTCACCGGCTTTGGCTCCTTTGCTTGCTTTTTAACTGTTTTACCACCATTGCACAGAAAAGAAAGTCATTTTGTACATAAGTGTATGAAGTCCAGATCAATGTCTTGGGAGCAATTTCAGAACACAAAGCCATTTAACTGAATCTGTAGGAAGCATTTACAAATAACCACAGAAAAGACTTTACCTTTTTGTAGATCCAAACTGCAAAAAGAAAGTGAAAGTCACTCAGTCATGTCCGACTCTTTGTGACCCCTTGGACTGTAATCCCGCCAGGCTCTTCTGCCCATGGAATTCTCCAGGCAAGAATGCTGGAGTGAGTTTGCATTCCCTTCTCTAGGTGTCGGGAGCTGCCGGGGTGTGCCCAAACTATGACAAGGTCACGGGATGAGAGAGGAACCTGCAAGGCAGCTCTTTCTCACACGGGGCTGCCCGAGGGGCCCAATATGTCCCCTCAGGAGCCGCCAGGATGAGAAAGGAATCTGCAAGCAGCTCTTCCCCTCCAGGTTGTTCCGGGGGCCTGGTATGTCCCTTGCTTCCTTCTGTCTTACTGTTGTTGGGCTTTCTATTAATTTTTGGAAATATAATATATAGTAATAAGGCCTCCCTGGAAAAGTCCAAGCCTTTTTTGGAAATGCTCATGATTGCTCTGGCTCAGGACGTGACCATAAACATCAAGTCAGCAAAGAAAAGGTCAGAGGTATAGTCTGGCTGCTTGCTTAAAAGATTATAATGTTCTAGAATAGAAAAGAGTAGAGGCATTTAGATTTAGAAGTAGATGCACTGCATCAGTTTACTTGCTCCTTGGTTGAGAGGGTTTTCTTTATTGTTATTTCCTTGCTGCTATTTGTTCATTGTTTCCCTTTCTTTAAACAACATGATATTATGGGTATTTTTGTAGAGTTAGGAAATGGGGTAGATAGATTTCAATAGAAGATTTATATTAACCAGCTTCACTGCCATTATCTCACTATTAATAGAGGTGTTTTGCTGCTTTAGAGGTGTTTTTGCTGTTTAATAGTTAATCATTGTAAATTGAGATTTTGTGGTTTCAGGTAAAGAAAAATATCAGGTTTTTCTCATGGTACTATTCTCAGAAATGTCAAACATGTTACTGTGACCCTTCCCATGTATTGTTTTATTGTCCAAAGAATTTACACTGTACCTGAGATTTGTAGGACATTGTTTTTGTTAGAGTGAAAATGTTAGGCCATTGAGGCAAGAAGACTATGTACAGGACATTTAAAAATAAACCCTGTAATCAGAAACGTTCTAGATGAATGCATAGGGGAAAAACATGGGAAAGAAAAATATTGACAGATGCACGAAACTATATCAGTTTCGTGGTAATATGTGGTGTAATATGTGGTGACTTAAGGGGGAGGTAACGTTCATTCTTTACAAACTGAGGTATCCTAAAAATTAAAAAAAGCTACCTCTTCTACCCAAACTTCTGTGTGTCTGTCTTCTTCCTCGCCGATGCCACTCATCCCTTGGGTATTCCTGGTTCTGCCAGGGCTGGACCTCGGCATCTAGGGAATCTTCCCAACCCAAATTATCCAGGATAAAATGCTTTTGGTGTTTGTGTCACAAATGCTCTTTGCTATTTTAATTTCTGATAATGACAGAATCTCAGGTCGACCTAGGCCCTGTGCTAAACTACTTTGTGTCCTGTAACCGTGGTCAGACACATAGACTTTATAAAGTTTGGTTTTTCTTGCTTGGAAACAATTTGACCCAGCTGCTCTCAAGTGAAAAACAAACTACTAGACCATAAAATGTTCCAGTAGAGTACAATCAAATGCTGTTGATTCTAGGTACTTCATAGGATGTTTTTAAGCCTTGTCAGCCACCAGATTCTCTTGATTCTGGAAGCTGGGTTTACTAGGGCCTGGTAGCAATGGAAGTGTGATGAAATCACTGCAGCAGTGTTCTGCTCCAATGCACAGGATCTGGACAGACTAGGAACAATGATTAAATATTCTGAAGGGGTGAATCCAGGGCATTTAATCTTATCTGAACAAAAGCTTGTGCACTGACTCATTTTATGCATCACTTCAGGGTGGCCACAGGCTCCCTGGGCTCTCCAAATCCCTCAGCTTAAGAGCTCCTGGCCCGGGAGTGAAAGAAAACAAAGGCAGCCCTTCCATCTTCCCATTCCGACCTCTGGTCCCATCACAGCCTCACCCCTGAGAGGGACGGTGGACGCTCAGCTCGCTGTCCCAGCCGCACGGCTGCCAGACGAGTTACAGGCGCGGCCCTGCCCAACGGCCTGCTGCTTCCTGCCTGCTGCCGGGCGTTGTGAGAAGGCCCCAAGGAGATCTAGGAAAAGCAAAGGGGAGTCTAACTCAGCAGAGCGGCCAGATGCTCGAGGGAGCTAAAGAGACAGGAAGCATGAGTCAAGTCAAGGAACGACCCACTTCCGGCTGTGCGGATAACGGACGTGGCTGAAGCGTCCTGCTCCCTGCGCGCGCGTCTCTGCGTCTGCAGGCACTTCCGGTTTGCCTCACGGTGAGAGGCGACTGCTTGTCAGAAGGCAGATCTTTTCTGTCATCAATAAACTGTCTTTTCCTTGCTGTCAGCCCTGTAATCTGGCACTATATGCTCCTTGTTCTATTGGCTGCTAACATTTCTGTAAAAGGAGATCTAACTGTCAAGAGTTCAAGATTCCAGTGGTCTGTGAAGTCCCACCACCAAATTCACTCTCCAGAGTTGTGTTTGAATCAGGTAAAAATGCTCATTACAGACTTAGGATTGAACATACTAATGTGAGAACATGAATGAATTTAGAAGTTTTAGAAAGTCTAATTTTAAAGGTATTTGTTTATCTTTAAAGCCCAATGAGAAAAGTTTACTCTTGCTTATCTTGTCTGAGGAATAAACATGGACAAATACTGGAAAAAAGCTACAAAGTTTGAGGCTTTGAAGAATGGAATTAAAAGAGAATGGGTCTCATGAAGAGTAACTCCTTTGGGATGGAGAAGCTGAGAGGAGAAACAAATTGATTCAAGAAAAGATCTTATTATTAGAGCTGAGGTCATCTGCCATTTAGTCAAATTTACTTTTCTGCATGCCAGATCACTTTATACAGACTTGTACAGACACACAATGCAACTACCATCTCCACTGATACACAGAGGGGTGCTCCGGCCATCGCTTCAGACCACCTTGTGGGGCACTCAAGATGCTCAGGACTCCATCCCATGTGTCCTGGGGAAGTGATTCCCATGAGGTCCAACCACTGAGCCTAGTTTTACTCTGTTTTCAAACAGCCCTTTAAATCCCCAAGGACAGCGCTCCACTCTCTCACCACATAAAATGTCCCCCCATGTGTCACTGCTCCTCATCAACATGGCTGCTGGTTTTATAATCAGTCTTAAGATATGGTCACCTGATTCTAATATTCTTTATTGTGCTGAAGTCAGTCAAGTGTTTTATATCTTACTAGCATATTAATATGTCATCTTCAGAGAAATAATTCAACTATGAAGTCAAATGATTATCCTATCCATATGAAGTATATAAATATAGTCTCTGGGCGATGGTGAAGGATAGGGAAGCCTGGTGTGCTGCAGTCCATGGGGTCAGGAAGAGTTGGTCATGACTGAGTGACTGAGCAATGGTAAAATATTATCCCAATTCATAATGAATGTACAGTGCATAGGGGAAAGTGGGAGAAAAGTATTTTAAAAATTGGACCGAGCTTAGCTAATAAAATTAGCAGTGGTAAATGTTGTTTGAGGGAAGAACATAATGAATTATGAATTAGGAAATTTTCCTCTTATGTGAAAGGAAAAAATCAAAAGTCACAGAATATTGTCATGAGTAGACATATTTATTTATTTACAAACTTTATTTTCTGTCAACCTACTTCCATTTTACGAGTTTGTGGGGTTTCCATGATGGCTCATGGTAAAGATTCCTGCCAATGCAGGAGACATGAGTTCAATCCCTGGTCCAGGAGGATCCCACGTGCCTCAGAGGGACTAAGCCCTTGCACCACAATTATTGAGCCTATGCTCTAGAGCCTGGGGTCCTCAGCTGCTGAGCCCACGCTCTGCCACTACCGCAGCCCATGACAGGAGAAGCCGCTGCGAGGAGAAGGCCGTGCCCCGCAACCAGAGAGTGCGCCCCGCTCACCGCAACCAGAGCAAAGCCCGTGCAGCAGCAAGGACCCAGCACAGCCCCACCCAAGGAAAGAGCCTGTGCAAGACCAGCCGAAGCCCACTCCGTCTTGTCCCTCCCCACCCCGTGGCCTGAGCAGTGGGCGCTGCAGGCCAGCCCTCGGGGGCACTGCGGAGTGGGCATCGAGCTCGCCTGCCCACCTGTGGACTAGGCCACCACCTCAGATGGAGCAGCGTTGCACTCAGGTGCTGAAGTCACCGATTCACCCTGACGTCCTCCTTGGTCAGAGCCTGCTCACTGCCACCTGCCTTTCATTTTAATCTCTTCAGAATGTGCAGACGTGGCGATCAGACATGACCTCCCGAGTGTTCACAGGAAATGGTGCCGCGCACGGGCAGAACTGCCCGGGTGAGCACCCGCCATCAGACCCACCGACTGAGCTCCCTTTGTGCCGGGAATGGGTCGTCTCCAGAATGCAGAGGAGAGTCTGTGTCACACAGACCGATGGTGAGAAGGTCACAGGAGTCTTGGCTCTTGGACGCTGCCTGGGTCTGGTTAGTGGAGGCTCCAGGAGTGAAGCGGCCGACCACAGGAGCGGCGGCAGCAAACTGCCGCACAGCTCGCTGCCGAGGGTTCGTGGAGGACGCAACGGTGACAGAGCTGGGTTTTCAATGGCAACAATGGCATGAGCTGCCGACAGAAGTTTCTCCCATGTTCTCTTCGGATTCCTAATGTAGACACCCTCACTTTTCCTTCTGTAGATGTACTGCTCCACCGGGAAGTAAAGGCTGGTGCCACCTAAGGGCTCCTGCTGCAAGGAACGTGATGATGTCCCCCTGCATTTGCCGGACATCAAGGACCCAGAATAGTGTAAAAGATTCACTTCAAGGTATGACAAGAGTCCAGACAGTGCCATATGGACCGCTGTCTGGGTAGTGTGGGAAAAGCCTGAGAAGATGTTTTAGAGAGGCCAGGTAATCTTTCTGATAAAACAAACTTGACTTTCATTCAGTTGGTAGAAATAACACTATGAGCTTTACTCTTTAGAGCTTTAACATTTTTTATAATCTTTTGACATTTATGAGAAATTTATAATACATGTACAAGGTTCAAGAACCTAAAAATATAAAATATTTTATATTACATTGTTCCTCCTACCCCCTCCCTTCTTGTGAAAGCTCTGCTGCTTTCACCATCAGTCACGGTGTTTCATTTCCCAGGAATCTTTCCAGAGATTTGAATTTTTTACAAATTATTTATTTGGCTGTGCCAGGTCTTAGTTGTCGCCTGTGGGACCTTTTCCATGGGAACTCTTAGCTGTGGCATGTGGGGCCTAGTTTCCTGACAAGGGACTGAACTCAGGCCCCTAAAATGAGAGTGCAGAGTCTTAGCCACTGGACCAGGAGTGATGTCCCAGAATGTCATTTATGCAGACACAAGCAACTATGAATATCGTTTCTTCTTCATTCTATATGGTGGTGCTAGTGGTAAAGAACCCACCTGCCAATGCAGGAGACAGAAGAGACTCGGGTTCAATCCCTGGGTCTGGAAGATCCTCTGGTGAAGGAAATGGCAATCCACTCTAGTATTCTTGCCTGGAGAACCTCCATGGGGCAGAGGAGCCTGGTGGCCTACATTCCACAGAGTCACAAAGTGTCAGACATGACTGAATGACTTAGCACACAACCACATTTAAAGATATAAATAGTAGTGTACTGTGCACAATGTTTTATTATATCTTGCTTATATTCAGCTGACAATATCTTGGGGAAAACTCTCTCTTGGGACACTATTTTCTGCAATTCAGTCCACTGAATAGATGAGGTAGTATAAGACACTTTACTGGTCCACATTGGAATAAACACTAATATTCAATTACATCTTGACATCACAAAAAACAATGTAATGCATAACCTTAGCCTATGTTATTCCACTGCAGGAAAATGTATAAATTTCTAATGCATTGAATAATGTCCAACGTTTATGTCAGACTGAGAGTCCTCACCAGCTAGAGTGAAGAAACCTCCTTGAATATGCAGGGCATTAAACCAAGGCAGGAAAATATGCATGTATTAGAGCTGAAACTAAAAAAAAAAAAAAAAAAGAAAGAAAAAGAAAGAGGGAGAGAGAGAGAGAGAATAAATCAACACTTTCAGAAAACATATAAATAAAACAAAACAAAAGCATTTCTATCACCCAGGAAGCTTTAAGACATTTAGGAGTCCTGTGTCAGACAGCAGGTCTGATGTATATTTCATATTATCTCATACCCACCCATAAAAAGTGAATTTAAATCCCTTTATATACACTTCAAATATTTTAGAATATTCAAGAAATTGACAACTTTTTGGAAAAATATGAACTGTCAAGACCATTAATTAAAGCAACTAAAGCAAAAGAAAAATAAGCAAATAAGGCTATCAAATAAAAACTTTTTGAGAATTACTTCTGGAAATCATGTAAAAGCTATGCAAGCAAAGAACAACTGGCTACAAAAGTACCACAGAGTTTTAGAGAATCAAGAATAGAAGAACAGAAGACATCTGTATTTTGTGAATATAATTTAACCCTGCTGTCAGAACTTGACATAAGTGACATAAAACAAAAGCACACACCAATTTTACCTACTATTCTTGGCCTCAAAATCCTAATCTATTAAATACTAATAAATGATATAAGAACATTTGCAGAGAAATTCTCCATCTCTAAAAAACTTAGGTTTACTCACAGTTTTTGTTCTTTGAAAGTAAGTCAAGTTGTAAATTCTAAGAAGTGCTTGCTCCAGAAGGCATGGAATATATGTGCAATGGAAACCTACTCAGCCATGAAAGTGAATGAAATAATGCCATTCACAGCAAAATGGATGAACATGGTGATTTCATATTAAGTGAAGTACGTCAGATAGAAAAAGACAAACATCGTATGATATCACATATGTGGAATATTGAAAAATGATACAAATGAACTTATGTACAAGACAGAAGTAGAGTCACAGACATAGAAAGCAAGCTTATGGTTATCAAAGAGGATCACGGGGGATGTGGGGAGAGGTAAATTAGGAGTTTGGGATCAATATGCACACACTACTGTATATAAACTAGGTGGACAACAAAGACCTACTGTATAGTGCAGGGAGCTATACTCAATATCTTGCAATGATCAATAATGGGGAAGAATCTGAAAGAATATATAGTCTCTCAAAGAGTCATGTCCAACTCTTTGGGACCCCAGGGTCTGTAGCCTGCCAGGCTTCTCTCAAAGGAGGGGTCACAAAGAGCTGGACACAACAGAGGGACTAATATTACATCCCTACTACTATGCTCGTTCTTAGCCAACTTGGAGAAAGACATGAACGCATTAAGTTTTGCTCTAAGATGCCTGCCATATAGGGAACAATTTGAACATATTCTGAATTTCAGTTGTGCTTGCAAGTAACTTTGTGAGGACAAACAGCTGGTGGATGAAAGCACAGCTGACCCAGAGGAACCTAACCAGGCAGGAAAACGCAAAACACACTTAACACACAATCAAATAGTAAACTGACCGAGGACATTGCAGCAAGTCATACTCCTTCGTTCTCCACTTGTCCACACGTAATTGTCTAGAGTCTGCTGTGATTCTTGGCAACTTTAAAATAGAGTGTATTAATAGGAAATTTGAGACATAATAAGGCAAACAGATCAGGAGACAACCGTCATTGAAAAGAGAGTTAATGGCTTACAGCTCCCAAGTAGACGGACAGGCCACGTGTTGGGCCACACAGGACAGGACCAGATTTGTGCAGAGAGGGAGGGAGGGATATTCAGTACAGGGTCATTTCCTGTGACTCCTCAGGAGGCAACAGGGAGCTTGGTGTTCAGGTTCAGGACTGAAAAGTGCATGTGGTCCTAGCGGCCATCATAGCTGCCTGGCTCTGGTGACAGGGGAAGTGTGAAAGAGGCCCGGAGCCCATCTAAAATGTCACCTCTTCAGAGACAGGCCGTAGTGCTGGAAGGCAAGCATAATGTCCAAGATGGGAGAGCAAACAAACTTACCTATCACATACCAAGAAGGAAACCAACAGTCATCGTCCTCCAGGAGGGAAATCTCTTTCTACCTTAGTTATAGTGCATTTTAAGCCCCTATATTGGAAGGATGACTCTAGAATACAACTAGAGTAATTAAAGTAGAAAAAGAGAATAAAAAAAAGCAAAAAAAAATAATAATAAAATGAACAGAAATTAAAAAAAAAAAAAAATGACCGAATACACACAAACAAAAAAAAAAGAAGAAGAAGAAATAAAGAACAAGACAACTAAGATTGAAAAGGAGCTAAAGAAATGAATACAAAGTTACACTGAGCCTGCGGCTTTCTGAAGGAGCTTGCTTTGGACGATGACCAACGGCCCTGAAGGGAGAAAAGCATATGTGCTACAGTCGCGGCATGTTTTGGTGGCAGGACCCTGATCGCTAGAAGAGTGGCTCATGAGAAAGCACAGAAATTGGGGTGGACCTCAGTCGGGAGCAAAGTTGAGGCAAGGGTTTCTTGTTGTCTGGGGTGGGGTTGTCCTCAGGCAGGGGACTGGGGTGGGGAGAGCCCTCAAGGGGAGAGGGTAGGTGGGCAGACATGTGTTTCCACAAGTGTGTTAGGATCTGAAGGGCGAGCCCACGGAATTCCTCCCCAGCCCGCATGTGTGTGCTGAACTTGGAAGCCCTGCAGTGACTGTCTAGCAGGCAAGTCTGGAAGGCCAAAGGCCCTTGGAATCATTTGCATCCTGAGCCCTTTGGTGCAGGGCCAGATCGGAAGTGCGTGCGGGGCTTCGTCATGGGGAATTCCCGGAGAAAAGTGTCGGTGGTGGGATGTCGGGAGTGGGAGTGAGCACGCCCTGGGACGCCTCAGCCAATGAGGAGCTTGCGCATGCGGGGGTGGGGCTGTGGGAAAGCCATGAAAGGCCCGAGGGGGCGGGGCCCAGGCCCTTTCTCAGAGAAGCACCCTCTGAGGGAAGGAGGCTTGGTTGTGCAGAGGCAGGTAGGAGATGGAAAGACGCGTGGGCCTTGTTTGCAGAGACCCGGGGGCTGCTTCTGCGCACGGGGGACGTGCATGTCCGTCTCCCTTCAACGTCTTCCCCGGAGGGCAAGGTTGTCGGCCCAGCGCCGCTGGTGCGGATGCCCTTCGGGAACCCTGTGTCCGTGAGGGGCCGTCGCCGGTGGTCGGGCGGCCCCAGCGGGGTGACTTGGCTCCTGGGTCAGCAGGGCTGGCGCCTGGCCACCAAGTCGCCCTGAGTTGCAGGGGGCCGTGGGGGGTCGGGGCTGGGCTTCAGAATCTGGGGAACACCTGCCACGTGAATGCAGCGCTGCAGTGTCTGAGCCACACGCCGCCCCTGGCCGGCTGGATGGTGTCCCAGCAGCACGCCACCCTCTGTCCGGCCAGCACCTCCTGCACGCTCTGTGCCGTGCGAGCTCACTGGACCCGAGCCCTCCTTCACCCGGGAGAGGTGATCTGGCCCCGCAAGCACCTGCTGGCGGGCTTCCACAGACACCAGCAGGACGATGCCCACGAGTTTCTGATATTCACTCTGAATGCCATGCAGCAAGGGTGCTTGAGTGCATCGCAGCCGTCGGGCCATCCCTCCGAGGACACCACCCTCATCCGGCAGATCTTCGGCGGGACTTGGAGGTCTCAGATCCAGTGTGTCCACCGCCTCGGAGTCTCGGACACGTTTGCCCCTTATCTGGACATCAGCCTGGATATCACGGCGGCTCAGAGTGTGGAACAAGCTCTGAGAGAGCTGGTGAAGCCCGAGAAGCTGGACGCTGAAAACGCCTATGACTGTGGCGTTTGTCTCCGGAAGGTGCCTGCCACCAAGAGGTTGACTTTGCACAGCACGTCCCAGGTCGTGGTGCTGGTGCTGAAGCGGTTGACACAGGTGAGCGGGGCCAAAAGGGCTCAGGAAGTGCGCTATCCCCAGTGCCTCGGCCTGCAGCCCTACACGTCTGAGCGGAAGGCAGGGCCACTGGGCTACGTGCTCTATGCCGTGCTGGTGCACTCCGAGTGGAGCTGTGAGCGAGGACACTACTTTTCTTACGTGCGAGCGGGCAACAGCCAGTGGTATAAGATGGACGATGCCAAGGTGAGCGCCTGTGACGAGAGTGCTGCCCTGAGCCAGAGAGCCTACGTGCTCTTCTACTCCCGGGAGGGTGCGTGGCAAGGGGGTGTTGGGGGAGGGGCAGCGGCCCCCCTCACGGCTGACCCCACACACCCCGGGGAGCCTGACCCCGCCGGCCCCGGGGAGCCTGCGGGAGTCGCCAGCCGCAGAGCTCCTGGGTCGCAGGTGTCCACGGGGGACACAGAGGTCGAAGGAATCAGCTTAGAGCAGTGGAGACGCCTCCAAGAGCAGAAGTGGCCGAAGCCGACCTTGGACCACCGGAAGACCCAGTCAGCCCTGCCTGCCGGCGCAGTCGTGATTCACCAGTCCACACACGGAGGAGGGAGACACGGCAAGCTGCCTGAACAGGAGCATGACCGGCTCGGCCATTCCAGCATGGACAGCCCGCCTCCGGGCCTCACGAGCGTTGGCAACGGCCCTTATGCCAGCGGGAGGGCCCGAGCGACCAAGAGGAAGAACAAGAAGCCATGGCCATCTCTGGGGCTGTGGCGGTAGGTAGGCTCTGAGGCACGTGCGTGAAGACGCCCAGGCACACTCTGCGTGCGGCACGCCCTGTGTGACCCACCAAGTGTTCCGGAAAGGAGCGAGTTCCTCTCGGCGGTGTGGCTGGTGCAGCCTCATGGAAAAAGGCGGGGCCTGCAGTGTCCCGGGGCCACGGTGTTCACCTGGATCGCGCTGAGCAGCCGAGCTCTCGAGGGCTGGCTCTGCTGGGAAGTTCCTGGAGAGCATGGGGTGCGTGACCGGGTCTGAGCACGATCCGAGGGCCTCACTCTTCTGCGGGGGTGGGAGAGTCCTCTCTGGACGGGACTTTGGGTGTGGGTTTGCCTTTCTTTCCCCATCTGCATTCTCTGGCCGCACCGCTGGCCTCTGGTGAGTGATGCGGCAGGGAGACGCCTCCCAGTACGCCCACAGCCAACGGAGCAAGGAGACGATCTCCTGAGCCCTCCGGGGTGCAGGGAGGAGCGGGTGCAGGTCCGTGAATCATCTCCTTCTGGCCGGTCAGGCTCTCGATAACGCCCCACACGTCAAGCAGGGTCCGGGGAGAAGATGGGCGACCAGGCTCTATATGTGGAATGTCCTTGGGAGGTGTAGTGCTACTTGGGAAAGGGAGCTCCGGCAGGAATGACGAAGGGATGTGTTCGTCACCGGCAGGACGCTCGTGCCAGAGTTGCCTGGGCTCCATTTCCAGTGCAAGGAGTCTGCTGCAGAACCTCCAAGTGCCAAACAGGACAAGTGATTCACCGTGCCACGAGCACCAGCACCAGCACCACCGGCACCAACACGAAGGCCAAGGGGAGAAAGGTGACCCATGGAGTCCCAAAGAAACTTCTCCACCAGCATGGCACAGGGGCCTAAGTGGAGATGGGTCATGCAACCATTGCTTTCTGAAAGCAAAGGTCCTCCCCGCACTGAGGAAAGACCCAAGCCCGCCCTAGATTGTGAGAGCAAGACAACTGGACATCCGACTCTGCCCATCCTACCTGTCAGTCAGTTGTCTCGTGCAGCTTGGCCCCGGGCAAAAGCGGGTGGACGCCATGAGACGCGGCCGGCCTCTGAAGTGTCTGGGGCGGTGGGGAAACTGTCCTCTCCTAGCTGCTTTCCCGCCTGCCTCGTGATCCCGTGACCTGGTGGAGGGGCGCCCGAGGACCCTTATCAATCCCCTCTTGCGGTTTCTTTCTTTCTCTTGGTTGCCGGCTTCAAACCCAAAACGGTGGGCCTGGAATTAGCGATTTAGCATCTCGGACCTAGAGGGACAAGTGTGGCTCCTGACCGCGCTAGTCGGCTTGGCAAGGAACAGAGAACGTTCCGCTGGCTTTTTCCCCCCGCACGGTTACCTACAAAGCACCGTGCCCACCACACGCAGAGAGGAAAAAGAATGATGAGCAGTACCTTCGCCCAAGAACACAAGCAAGCGTGCCCTGGACGAGGAAGTCGAGCCACCCACAGGCCGCCCTCAGTATCACCACCAGTCTTCCTCTGCCCCATCGCCTCAAATGAACTTACTCCTTGCCCCATCTACACCCTCTGAAGAAGAAGACGAAGAAGAAGAAGAAGGAGCAGAAGAAGGAGAAGGAGAAGGAGGTGAAGAAGTTGAAGAAGGAGAAGAACAGTGATTGGAATGGCGTGGCAGAGGGAAGGGGAATGTCGCCTGATGCTGGGGGAAATCCGTTGAAAAGAGAGACAAATACTGGCTGATCTGCCTTCTCTGTGCCATAGGAAGGAGTCAAAAGGACAGCAAGTGTGTGAGGACGTGCGTCATAAAGCACAAAGCAGTGGGGTCCTGGGATGGGATGGGGCAGCGGGAGGTGGGAGGGGTGCAATAGGCTAAGGAAGAAAGCGGGGTCAGGACCGTCTTTTCCTAGTAAGGATCAACAAAATCACCACATCAGCTATGGCAAACCCATGGACTGTGGAACGCCCGAAGTGTTGGAAGGCAAGCACAATATCCAGGTCGGCAGAGCAAACAAACATACATGTCACACGCCAAGAAGGAAAGCAACAGTCATCCTCCTCCAGGAGGGAAATCTCTTTATACCTTACGTTATAGTGCGTTTTGAGCCCCTACATTGGAAAGATGACTCTAGAAGTCAACTAGTGTAATTAAGGTAGAAACAGAGAATAATAACAAGAAAAAAAAAATAAATAAATAAAATGAACAGAAAATACAAAAAAAATAAAAATAAAAAAAATAAAAAATGAACAAATACCCCCCCCCCCCCAAAAAAAGAAAGAAATAATAAACAAGACAACTAAGGTTGAAAAGGAGCTGAAGAAATGAATCCAAAGTTTCAGCGAGCCTGTGTCTTTCTGAAGGAGCTCGCCTTGGAACATGACCTCCGGCCCTGAAGGGAGAAAAGCATATGTGCTACAGTCGCGGCATGTTTTGGTGGCAGGACCCTGATCGCTAGAAGAGTGGCTCATGAGAAAGCACAGAAATTGGAGTGGACCTCAGTCGGGAGCAAAGTTGAGGCAAGGGTTTCTTGTTGTCTGGGGTGGGGTGTCCTCAGGCAGGGGACTGGGGTGGGGAGAGCCCTCAAGGGGAGAGGGTAGGTGGGCAGACATGTGTTTCCACAAGTGTGTTAGGATCTGAAGGGCGAGCCCACGGAATTCCTCCCCAGCCCGCATGTGTGTGCTGAACTTGGAAGCCCTGCAGTGACTGTCTAGCAGGCAAGTCTGGAAGGCCAAAGGCCCTTGGAATCATTTGCATCCTGAGCCCTTTGGTGCAGGGCCAGATCGGAAGTGCGTGCGGGGCTTCGTCATGGGGAATTCCCGGAGAAAAGTGTCGGTGGTGGGATGTCGGGAGTGGGAGTGAGCACGCCCTGGGACGGCTCAGCCAATGAGGAGCTTGCGCATGCGGGGGTGGGGCTGTGGGAAAGCCATGAAAGGCCCGAGGGGGCGGGGCCCAGGCCCTTTCTCAGAGAAGCACCCTCTGAGGGAAGGAGGCTTGGTTGTGCAGAGGCAGGTAGGAGATGGAAAGACGCGTGGGCCTTGTTTGCAGAGACCCGGGGGCTGCTTCTGCGCACGGGGGAGGTGCATGTCCGTCTCCCTTCAACGTCTTCCCCGGAGGGCAAGGTTGTCGGCCCAGCGCCGCTGGTGCGGATGCCCTTCGGGAACCCTGTGTCCGTGAGGGGCCGTCGCCGGTGGTCGGGCGGCCCCAGCGGGGTGACTTGGCTCCTGGGTCAGCAGGGCTGGCGCCTGGCCACCAAGTCGCCCTGAGTTGCAGGCGGCCGTGGGGGGTCGGGGCTGGGCTTCAGAATCTGGGGAACACCTGCCACGTGAATGCAGCGCTGCAGTGTCTGAGCCACACGCCGCCCCTGGCCGGCTGGATGGTGTCCCAGCAGCACGCCACCCTCTGTCCGGCCAGCACCTCCTGCACGCTCTGTGCCGTGCGAGCTCACTGGACCCGAGCCCTCCTTCACCCGGGAGAGGTGATCTGGCCCCGCAAGCACCTGCTGGCGGGCTTCCACAGACACCAGCAGGACGATGCCCACGAGTTTCTGATATTCACTCTGAATGCCATGCAGCAAGGGTGCTTGAGTGCATCGCAGCCGTCGGGCCATCCCTCCGAGGACACCACCCTCATCCGGCAGATCTTCGGCGGGACTTGGAGGTCTCAGATCCAGTGTGTCCACCGCCTCGGAGTCTCGGACACGTTTGCCCCTTATCTGGACATCAGCCTGGATATCACGGCGGCTCAGAGTGTGGAACAAGCTCTGAGAGAGCTGGTGAAGCCCGAGAAGCTGGACGCTGAAAACGCCTATGACTGTGGCGTTTGTCTCCGGAAGGTGCCTGCCACCAAGAGGTTGACTTTGCACAGCACGTCCCAGGTCCTGGTGCTGGTGCTGAAGCGGTTGACACAGGTGAGCGGGGCCAAAAGGGCTCAGGAAGTGCGCTATCCCCAGTGCCTCGGCCTGCAGCCCTACACGTCTGAGCGGAAGGCAGGGCCACTGGCCTACGTGCTCTATGCCGTGCTGGTGCACTCCGAGTGGAGCTGTGAGCGAGGACACTACTTTTCTTACGTGCGAGCGGGCAACAGCCAGTGGTATAAGATGGACGATGCCAAGGTGAGCGCCTGTGACGAGAGTGCTGCCCTGAGCCAGAGCGCCTACGTGCTCTTCTACTCCCGGGAGGGTGCGTGGCAAGGGGGTGCTGGGGGAGGGGCAGCGGCCCCCCTCACGGCTGACCCCACACACCCCGGGGAGCCTGACCCCCCGGCCCCGGGGAGCCTGCGGGAGTCGCCAGCCGCAGAGCTCCTGGGTCGCAGGTGTCCACGGGGGACACAGAGGTCGAAGGAATCAGCTTAGAGCAGTGGAGACGCCTCCAAGAGCAGAAGCGGCCGAAGCCGACCTTCGACCTCCAGAAGACCCAGTCAGCCCTGCCTGCCGGCGCAGTCGTGATTCACCAGTCCAACCACGGAGGAGGGAGACACGGCAAGCTGCCTGAACAGGAGCATGACCGGCTCGGCCATTCCAGCATGGACAGCCCGCCTCCGGGCCTCACGAGCGTTGGCAATGGCCCTTATGCCTGCGGGAGGGCCCGAGCGACCAAGAGGAAGAACAAGAAGCCGAGGCCATCTCTGAGGCTGTGGCGGTAGGTAGGCTCTGAGGCACATGCGTGAAGACGCCCAGGCACACTCTGCGTGCGGCACGCCCTGTGTGACCCACCAAGTGTTCCGGCGAGGAGCGAGTTCCTCTCGGCGGTGTGGCTGGTGCAGCCTCATGGAAAAAGGCGGGGCCTGCAGTGTGCCCGGGGCCACGGTGTTCACCTGGATCGCGCTGAGCAGCCGAGCTCTCGAGGGCTGGCTCTGCTGGGAAGTTCGTGGAGAACATGGGGTGCGTGACCGGGTCTGAGCACGATCCGAGGGCCTCACTCTTCTGCGGGGGTGGGAGAGTCCTCTCTGGACGGGACTTTGGGTGTGGGTTTGCCTTTCTTTCCCCGTCTGCATTCTCTGGCCGCACCGCTGGCCTCTGGTGAGTGATGCGGCAGGGAGACGCCTCCCAGTACGCCCACAGCCAACGGAGCAAGGAGACGATCTCCTGAGCCCTCCGGGGTGCAGGGAGGAGCGGGTGCAGGTCCGTGAATCATCTCCTTCTGGCCGGTCAGGCTCTCGATAATGCCCCACACGTCGAGCAGGGTCCGGGGAGAAGATGGGCGACCAGGCTCTATATGTGGAATGTCCTTGGGAGGTGTAGTGCTACTTGGGAAAGGGACCTCCGGCAGGAATGACGCAGGGATGTGTTCGTCACCGGCAGGACGCTCGTGCCAGAGTTGCCTGGGCTCCATTTCCAGTGCAAGGAGTCTGCTGCAGAACCTCCAAGTGCCAAACGGGACAAGTGATTCACCGTGCCACGAGCACCAGCACCAGCACCACCGGCACCAACACGAAGGCCAAGGGGAGAAAGGCGACCCATGGAGTCCCAAAGAAACTTCTCCACCAGCATGGCACAGGGGCCTAAGTGGAGATGGGTCATGCAACCATTGCTTTCTGAAAGCAAAGGTCCTCCCCGCACTGAGAAAAGACCCAAGCCCGCCCTAGATTGTGAGAGCAAGACAACTGGACATCCGACTCTGCCCATCCTACCTGTCAGTCAGTTGTCTCGTCCAGCTTGGCCCCGGACAAAAGCGGGTGGACGCCATGAGACGCGGCCGGCCTCTGAAGTGTCTGGGGGGGTGGGGAAACTGTCCTCTCCTAGCTGCTTTCCCGCCTGCCTCGTGATCCCGTGACCTGGTGGAGGGGCGCCCGAGGACCCTTATCAATCCCCTCTTGCGGTTTCTTTCTTTCTCTTGGTTGCCGGCTTCAAACCCAAAACGGTGGGCCTGGAATTAGCGATTTAGCATCTCGGACCTAGAGGGACAAGTGTGGCTCCTGACCGCGCTAGTCGGCTTGGCAAGGAACAGAGAACGTTCCGCTGGCTTTTTCCCCCCGCACGGTTACCTACAAAGCACCGTGCCCACCACACGCAGAGAGGAAAAAGAATGATGAGCAGTACCTTCGCCCAAGAACACAAACAAGCGTGCCCTGGACGAGGAAGTCGAGCCACCCACAGGCCGCCCTCAGTATCACCACCAGTCTTCCTCTGCCCCATCGCCTCAAATGAACTTACTCCTTGCCCCATCTACACCCTCTGAAGAAGAAGACGAAGAAGAAGAAGAAGGAGCAGAAGAAGGAGAAGGAGAAGGAGGTGAAGAAGTTGAAGAAGGAGAAGAACAGTGATTGGAATGGCGTGGCAGAGGGAAGGGGAATGTCGCCTGATGCTGGGGGAAATCCATTGAAAAGAGAGACAAATACTGGCTGATTTGCCTTCTCTGTGCCATAGGAAGGAGGCAAAAGGACAGCAAGTGTGTGAGGACGTGCGTCATAAAGCACAAAGCAGTGGGGTCCTGGGATGGGATGGGGCAGCGGGAGGTGGGAGGGGTGCAATAGGCTAAGGAAGAAAGCGGGGTCAGGACCGTCTTTTCCTAGTAAGGATCAACAAAATCACCACATCAGCTATGGCAAACCCATGGACTGTGGAACGCCCGAAGTGTTGGAAGGCAAGCACAATATCCAGGTCGGCAGAGCAAACAAACATACATGTCACACGCCAAGAAGGAAAGCAACAGTCATCCTCCTCCAGGAGGGAAATCTCTTTATACCTTACGTTATAGTGCGTTTTGAGCCCCTACATTGGAAAGATGACTCTAGAAGTCAACTAGTGTAATTAAGGTAGAAACAGAGAATAATAACAAGAAAAAATAAATAAATAAATAAAATGAACAGAAAATACAAAAAAAAAATAAAAATAAAAAATGAACGAATACCCCCCCAAAAAAAGAAAGAAATAATAAACAAGACAACTAAGGTTGAAAAGGAGCTGAAGAAATGAATCCAAGTTTCAGCGAGCCTGTGTCTTTCTGAAGGAGCTCGCCTTGGAACATGACCTCCGGCCCTGAAGGGAGAAAAGCATATGTGCTACAGTCGCGGCATGTTTTGGTGGCAGGACCCTGATCGCTAGAAGAGTGGCTCATGAGAAAGCACAGAAATTGGAGTGGACCTCAGTCGGGAGCAAAGTTGAGGCAAGGGTTTCTTGTTGTCTGGGGTGGGTTGTCCTCAGGCAGGGGACTGGGGTGGGGAGAGCCCTCAAGGGGAGAGGGTAGGTGGGCAGACATGTGTTTCCACAAGTGTGTTAGGATCTGAAGGGCGAGCCCACGGAATTCCTCCCCAGCCCGCATGTGTGTGCTGAACTTGGAAGCCCTGCAGTGACTGTCTAGCAGGCAAGTCTGGAAGGCCAAAGGCCCTTGGAATCATTTGCATCCTGAGCCCTTTGGTGCAGGGCCAGATCGGAAGTGCGTGCGGGGCTTCGTCATGGGGAATTCCCGGAGAAAAGTGTCGGTGGTGGGATGTCGGGAGTGGGAGTGAGCACGCCCTGGGACGGCTCAGCCAATGAGGAGCTTGCGCGTGCGGGGGTGGGGCTGTGGGAAAGCCATGAAAGGCCCGAGGGGGCGGGGCCCAGGCCCTTTCTCAGAGAAGCACCCTCTGAGGGAAGGAGGCTTGGTTGTGCAGAGGCAGGTAGGAGATGGAAAGACGCGTGGGCCTTGTTTGCAGAGACCCGGGGGCTGCTTCTGCGCACGGGGGAGGTGCATGTCCGTCTCCCTTCAACGTCTTCCCCGGAGGGCAAGGTTGTCGGCCCAGCGCCGCTGGTGCGGATGCCCTTCGGGAACCCTGTGTCCGTGAGGGGCCGTCGCCGGTGGTCGGGCGGCCCCAGCGGGGTGACTTGGCTCCTGGGTCAGCAGGGCTGGCGCCTGGCCACCAAGTCGCCCTGAGTTGCAGGGGGCCGTGGGGGGTCGGGGCTGGGCTTCAGAATCTGGGGAACACCTGCCACGTGAATGCAGCGCTGCAGTGTCTGAGCCACACGCCGCCCCTGGCCGGCTGGATGGTGTCCCAGCAGCACGCCACCCTCTGTCCGGCCAGCACCTCCTGCACGCTCTGTGCCGTGCGAGCTCACTGGACCCGAGCCCTCCTTCACCCGGGAGAGGTGATCTGGCCCCGCAAGCACCTGCTGGCGGGCTTCCACAGACACCAGCAGGACGATGCCCACGAGTTTCTGATATTCACTCTGAATGCCATGCAGCAAGGGTGCTTGAGTGCATCGCAGCCGTCGGGCCATCCCTCCGAGGACACCACCCTCATCCGGCAGATCTTCGGCGGGACTTGGAGGTCTCAGATCCAGTGTGTCCACCGCCTCGGAGTCTCGGACACGTTTGCCCCTTATCTGGACATCAGCCTGGATATCACGGCGGCTCAGAGTGTGGAACAAGCTCTGAGAGAGCTGGTGAAGCCCGAGAAGCTGGACGCTGAAAACGCCTATGACTGTGGCGTTTGTCTCCGGAAGGTGCCTGCCACCAAGAGGTTGACTTTGCACAGCACGTCCCAGGTCGTGGTGCTGGTGCTGAAGCGGTTGACACAGGTGAGCGGGGCCAAAAGGGCTCAGGAAGTGCGCTATCCCCAGTGCCTCGGCCTGCAGCCCTACACGTCTGAGCGGAAGGCAGGGCCACTGGGCTACGTGCTCTATGCCGTGCTGGTGCACTCCGAGTGGAGCTGTGAGCGAGGACACTACTTTTCTTACGTGCGAGCGGGCAACAGCCAGTGGTATAAGATGGACGATGCCAAGGTGAGCGCCTGTGACGAGAGTGCTGCCCTGAGCCAGAGAGCCTACGTGCTCTTCTACTCCCGGGAGGGTGTGTGGCAAGGGGGTGCTGGGGGAGGGGCAGCGGCCCCCCTCACGGCTGACCCCACACACCCCGGGGAGCCTGACCGCGCCGGCCCCGGGGAGCCTGCGGGAGTCGCCAGCCGCAGAGCTCCTGGGTCGCAGGTGTCCACGGGGGACACAGAGGTCGAAGGAATCAGCTTAGAGCAGTGGAGACGCCTCCAAGAGCAGAAGCGGCCGAAGCCGACCTTCGACCTCCGGAAGACCCAGTCAGCCCTGCCTGCCGGTGCAGTCGTGATTCACCAGTCCAACCACGGAGGAGGGAGACACGGCAAGCTGCCTGAACAGGAGCATGACCGGCTCGGCCATTCCAGCATGGACAGCCCGCCTCCGGGCCTCACGAGCGTTGGCAACGGCCCTTATGCCAGCGGGAGGGCCCGAGCGACCAAGAGGAAGAACAAGAAGCCATGGCCATCTCTGGGGCTGTGGCGGTAGGTAGGCTCTGAGGCACGTGCGTGAAGACGCCCAGGCACACTCTGCGTGCGGCACGCCCTGTGTGACCCACCAAGTGTTCCGGAAAGGAGCGAGTTCCTCTCGGCGGTGTGGCTGGTGCAGCCTCATGGAAAAAGGCGGGGCCTGCAGTGTCCCGGGGCCACGGTGTTCACCTGGATCGCGCTGAGCAGCCGAGCTCTCGAGGGCTGGCTCTGCTGGGAAGTTCCTGGAGAGCATGGGGTGCGTGACCGGGTCTGAGCACGATCCGAGGGCCTCACTCTTCTGCGGGGGTGGGAGAGTCCTCTCTGGACGGGACTTTGGGTGTGGGTTTGCCTTTCTTTCCCCATCTGCATTCTCTGGCCGCACCGCTGGCCTCTGGTGAGTGATGCGGCAGGGAGACGCCTCCCAGTACGCCCACAGCCAACGGAGCAAGGAGACGATCTCCTGAGCCCTCCGGGGTGCAGGGAGGAGCGGGTGCAGGTCCGTGAATCATCTCCTTCTGGCCGGTCAGGCTCTCGATAACGCCCCACACGTCAAGCAGGGTCCGGGGAGAAGATGGGCGACCAGGCTCTATATGTGGAATGTCCTTGGGAGGTGTAGTGCTACTTGGGAAAGGGAGCTCCGGCAGGAATGACGAAGGGATGTGTTCGTCACCGGCAGGACGCTCGTGCCAGAGTTGCCTGGGCTCCATTTCCAGTGCAAGGAGTCTGCTGCAGAACCTCCAAGTGCCAAACAGGACAAGTGATTCACCGTGCCACGAGCACCAGCACCAGCACCACCGGCACCAACACGAAGGCCAAGGGGAGAAAGGTGACCCATGGAGTCCCAAAGAAACTTCTCCACCAGCATGGCACAGGGGCCTAAGTGGAGATGGGTCATGCAACCATTGCTTTCTGAAAGCAAAGGTCCTCCCCGCACTGAGGAAAGACCCAAGCCCGCCCTAGATTGTGAGAGCAAGACAACTGGACATCCGACTCTGCCCATCCTACCTGTCAGTCAGTTGTCTCGTGCAGCTTGGCCCCGGGCAAAAGCGGGTGGACGCCATGAGACGCGGCCGGCCTCTGAAGTGTCTGGGGCGGTGGGGAAACTGTCCTCTCCTAGCTGCTTTCCCGCCTGCCTCGTGATCCCGTGACCTGGTGGAGGGGCGCCCGAGGACCCTTATCAATCCCCTCTTGCGGTTTCTTTCTTTCTCTTGGTTGCCGGCTTCAAACCCAAAACGGTGGGCCTGGAATTAGCGATTTAGCATCTCGGACCTAGAGGGACAAGTGTGGCTCCTGACCGCGCTAGTCGGCTTGGCAAGGAACAGAGAACGTTCCGCTGGCTTTTTCCCCCCGCACGGTTACCTACAAAGCACCGTGCCCACCACACGCAGAGAGGAAAAAGAATGATGAGCAGTACCTTCGCCCAAGAACACAAGCAAGCGTGCCCTGGACGAGGAAGTCGAGCCACCCACAGGCCGCCCTCAGTATCACCACCAGTCTTCCTCTGCCCCATCGCCTCAAATGAACTTACTCCTTGCCCCATCTACACCCTCTGAAGAAGAAGACGAAGAAGAAGAAGAAGGAGCAGAAGAAGGAGAAGGAGAAGGAGGTGAAGAAGTTGAAGAAGGAGAAGAACAGTGATTGGAATGGCGTGGCAGAGGGAAGGGGAATGTCGCCTGATGCTGGGGGAAATCCGTTGAAAAGAGAGACAAATACTGGCTGATCTGCCTTCTCTGTGCCATAGGAAGGAGTCAAAAGGACAGCAAGTGTGTGAGGACGTGCGTCATAAAGCACAAAGCAGTGGGGTCCTGGGATGGGATGGGGCAGCGGGAGGTGGGAGGGGTGCAATAGGCTAAGGAAGAAAGCGGGGTCAGGACCGTCTTTTCCTAGTAAGGATCAACAAAATCACCACATCAGCTATGGCAAACCCATGGACTGTGGAACGCCCGAAGTGTTGGAAGGCAAGCACAATATCCAGGTCGGCAGAGCAAACAAACATACATGTCACACGCCAAGAAGGAAAGCAACAGTCATCCTCCTCCAGGAGGGAAATCTCTTTATACCTTACGTTATAGTGCGTTTTGAGCCCCTACATTGGAAAGATGACTCTAGAAGTCAACTAGTGTAATTAAGGTAGAAACAGAGAATAATAACAAGAAAAAAAAAATAAATAAATAAAATGAACAGAAAATACAAAAAAAATAAAAATAAAAAAAATAAAAAATGAACAAATACCCCCCCCCCCCCAAAAAAAGAAAGAAATAATAAACAAGACAACTAAGGTTGAAAAGGAGCTGAAGAAATGAATCCAAAGTTTCAGCGAGCCTGTGTCTTTCTGAAGGAGCTCGCCTTGGAACATGACCTCCGGCCCTGAAGGGAGAAAAGCATATGTGCTACAGTCGCGGCATGTTTTGGTGGCAGGACCCTGATCGCTAGAAGAGTGGCTCATGAGAAAGCACAGAAATTGGAGTGGACCTCAGTCGGGAGCAAAGTTGAGGCAAGGGTTTCTTGTTGTCTGGGGTGGGGTGTCCTCAGGCAGGGGACTGGGGTGGGGAGAGCCCTCAAGGGGAGAGGGTAGGTGGGCAGACATGTGTTTCCACAAGTGTGTTAGGATCTGAAGGGCGAGCCCACGGAATTCCTCCCCAGCCCGCATGTGTGTGCTGAACTTGGAAGCCCTGCAGTGACTGTCTAGCAGGCAAGTCTGGAAGGCCAAAGGCCCTTGGAATCATTTGCATCCTGAGCCCTTTGGTGCAGGGCCAGATCGGAAGTGCGTGCGGGGCTTCGTCATGGGGAATTCCCGGAGAAAAGTGTCGGTGGTGGGATGTCGGGAGTGGGAGTGAGCACGCCCTGGGACGGCTCAGCCAATGAGGAGCTTGCGCATGCGGGGGTGGGGCTGTGGGAAAGCCATGAAAGGCCCGAGGGGGCGGGGCCCAGGCCCTTTCTCAGAGAAGCACCCTCTGAGGGAAGGAGGCTTGGTTGTGCAGAGGCAGGTAGGAGATGGAAAGACGCGTGGGCCTTGTTTGCAGAGACCCGGGGGCTGCTTCTGCGCACGGGGGAGGTGCATGTCCGTCTCCCTTCAACGTCTTCCCCGGAGGGCAAGGTTGTCGGCCCAGCGCCGCTGGTGCGGATGCCCTTCGGGAACCCTGTGTCCGTGAGGGGCCGTCGCCGGTGGTCGGGCGGCCCCAGCGGGGTGACTTGGCTCCTGGGTCAGCAGGGCTGGCGCCTGGCCACCAAGTCGCCCTGAGTTGCAGGCGGCCGTGGGGGGTCGGGGCTGGGCTTCAGAATCTGGGGAACACCTGCCACGTGAATGCAGCGCTGCAGTGTCTGAGCCACACGCCGCCCCTGGCCGGCTGGATGGTGTCCCAGCAGCACGCCACCCTCTGTCCGGCCAGCACCTCCTGCACGCTCTGTGCCGTGCGAGCTCACTGGACCCGAGCCCTCCTTCACCCGGGAGAGGTGATCTGGCCCCGCAAGCACCTGCTGGCGGGCTTCCACAGACACCAGCAGGACGATGCCCACGAGTTTCTGATATTCACTCTGAATGCCATGCAGCAAGGGTGCTTGAGTGCATCGCAGCCGTCGGGCCATCCCTCCGAGGACACCACCCTCATCCGGCAGATCTTCGGCGGGACTTGGAGGTCTCAGATCCAGTGTGTCCACCGCCTCGGAGTCTCGGACACGTTTGCCCCTTATCTGGACATCAGCCTGGATATCACGGCGGCTCAGAGTGTGGAACAAGCTCTGAGAGAGCTGGTGAAGCCCGAGAAGCTGGACGCTGAAAACGCCTATGACTGTGGCGTTTGTCTCCGGAAGGTGCCTGCCACCAAGAGGTTGACTTTGCACAGCACGTCCCAGGTCCTGGTGCTGGTGCTGAAGCGGTTGACACAGGTGAGCGGGGCCAAAAGGGCTCAGGAAGTGCGCTATCCCCAGTGCCTCGGCCTGCAGCCCTACACGTCTGAGCGGAAGGCAGGGCCACTGGCCTACGTGCTCTATGCCGTGCTGGTGCACTCCGAGTGGAGCTGTGAGCGAGGACACTACTTTTCTTACGTGCGAGCGGGCAACAGCCAGTGGTATAAGATGGACGATGCCAAGGTGAGCGCCTGTGACGAGAGTGCTGCCCTGAGCCAGAGCGCCTACGTGCTCTTCTACTCCCGGGAGGGTGCGTGGCAAGGGGGTGCTGGGGGAGGGGCAGCGGCCCCCCTCACGGCTGACCCCACACACCCCGGGGAGCCTGACCCCCCGGCCCCGGGGAGCCTGCGGGAGTCGCCAGCCGCAGAGCTCCTGGGTCGCAGGTGTCCACGGGGGACACAGAGGTCGAAGGAATCAGCTTAGAGCAGTGGAGACGCCTCCAAGAGCAGAAGCGGCCGAAGCCGACCTTCGACCTCCAGAAGACCCAGTCAGCCCTGCCTGCCGGCGCAGTCGTGATTCACCAGTCCACACACGGAGGAGGGAGACACGGCAAGCTGCCTGAACAGGAGCATGACCGGCTCGGCCATTCCAGCATGGACAGCCCGCCTCCGGGCCTCACGAGCGTTGGCAACGGCCCTTATGCCAGCGGGAGGGCCCGAGCGACCAAGAGGAAGAACAAGAAGCCGAGGCCATCTCTGGGGCTGTGGCTCTGAGGTAGGCTCTGAGGCACGTGCGTGAAGACGCCCAGGCACACTCTGCGTGCGGCACGCCCTGTGTGACCCACCAAGTGTTCCGGCGAGGAGCGAGTTCCTCTCGGCAGTGTGGCTGGTGCAGCCTCCTGGAAAAAGGCGGGGCCTGCAGTGTGCCCGGGGCCACGGTGTTCACCTGGATCGCGCTGAGCAGCCGAGCTCTCGAGGGCTGGCTCTGCTGGGAAGTTCGTGGAGAACATGGGGTGCGTGACCGGGTCTGAGCACGATCCGAGGGCCTCACTCTTCTGCGGGGGTGGGAGAGTCCTCTCTGGACGGGACTTTGGGTGTGGGTTTGCCTTTCTTTCCCCGTCTGCATTCTCTGGCCGCACCGCTGGCCTCTGGTGAGTGATGCGGCAGGGAGACGCCTCCCAGTACGCCCACAGCCAACGGAGCAAGGAGACGATCTCCTGAGCCCTCCGGGGTGCAGGGAGGAGCGGGTGCAGGTCCGTGAATCATCTCCTTCTGGCCGGTCAGGCTCTCGATAATGCCCCACACGTCGAGCAGGGTCCGGGGAGAAGATGGGCGACCAGGCTCTATATGTGGAATGTCCTTGGGAGGTGTAGTGCTACTTGGGAAAGGGACCTCCGGCAGGAATGACGCAGGGATGTGTTCGTCACCGGCAGGACGCTCGTGCCAGAGTTGCCTGGGCTCCATTTCCAGTGCAAGGAGTCTGCTGCAGAACCTCCAAGTGCCAAACGGGACAAGTGATTCACCGTGCCACGAGCACCAGCACCAGCACCACCGGCACCAACACGAAGGCCAAGGGGAGAAAGGCGACCCATGGAGTCCCAAAGAAACTTCTCCACCAGCATGGCACAGGGGCCTAAGTGGAGATGGGTCATGCAACCATTGCTTTCTGAAAGCAAAGGTCCTCCCCGCACTGAGAAAAGACCCAAGCCCGCCCTAGATTGTGAGAGCAAGACAACTGGACATCCGACTCTGCCCATCCTACCTGTCAGTCAGTTGTCTCGTCCAGCTTGGCCCCGGACAAAAGCGGGTGGACGCCATGAGACGCGGCCGGCCTCTGAAGTGTCTGGGGGGGTGGGGAAACTGTCCTCTCCTAGCTGCTTTCCCGCCTGCCTCGTGATCCCGTGACCTGGTGGAGGGGCGCCCGAGGACCCTTATCAATCCCCTCTTGCGGTTTCTTTCTTTCTCTTGGTTGCCGGCTTCAAACCCAAAACGGTGGGCCTGGAATTAGCGATTTAGCATCTCGGACCTAGAGGGACAAGTGTGGCTCCTGACCGCGCTAGTCGGCTTGGCAAGGAACAGAGAACGTTCCGCTGGCTTTTTCCCCCCGCACGGTTACCTACAAAGCACCGTGCCCACCACACGCAGAGAGGAAAAAGAATGATGAGCAGTACCTTCGCCCAAGAACACAAACAAGCGTGCCCTGGACGAGGAAGTCGAGCCACCCACAGGCCGCCCTCAGTATCACCACCAGTCTTCCTCTGCCCCATCGCCTCAAATGAACTTACTCCTTGCCCCATCTACACCCTCTGAAGAAGAAGACGAAGAAGAAGAAGAAGGAGCAGAAGAAGGAGAAGGAGAAGGAGGTGAAGAAGTTGAAGAAGGAGAAGAACAGTGATTGGAATGGCGTGGCAGAGGGAAGGGGAATGTCGCCTGATGCTGGGGGAAATCCATTGAAAAGAGAGACAAATACTGGCTGATTTGCCTTCTCTGTGCCATAGGAAGGAGGCAAAAGGACAGCAAGTGTGTGAGGACGTGCGTCATAAAGCACAAAGCAGTGGGGTCCTGGGATGGGATGGGGCAGCGGGAGGTGGGAGGGGTGCAATAGGCTAAGGAAGAAAGCGGGGTCAGGACCGTCTTTTCCTAGTAAGGATCAACAAAATCACCACATCAGCTATGGCAAACCCATGGACTGTGGAACGCCCGAAGTGTTGGAAGGCAAGCACAATATCCAGGTCGGCAGAGCAAACAAACATACATGTCACACGCCAAGAAGGAAAGCAACAGTCATCCTCCTCCAGGAGGGAAATCTCTTTATACCTTACGTTATAGTGCGTTTTGAGCCCCTACATTGGAAAGATGACTCTAGAAGTCAACTAGTGTAATTAAGGTAGAAACAGAGAATAAAAACAAGAAAAAATAAATAAATAAATAAAATGAACAGAAAATACAAAAAAAAAATAAAAATAAAAAATGAACGAATACCCCCCCAAAAAAAGAAAGAAATAATAAACAAGACAACTAAGGTTGAAAAGGAGCTGAAGAAATGAATCCAAGTTTCAGCGAGCCTGTGTCTTTCTGAAGGAGCTCGCCTTGGAACATGACCTCCGGCCCTGAAGGGAGAAAAGCATATGTGCTACAGTCGCGGCATGTTTTGGTGGCAGGACCCTGATCGCTAGAAGAGTGGCTCATGAGAAAGCACAGAAATTGGAGTGGACCTCAGTCGGGAGCAAAGTTGAGGCAAGGGTTTCTTGTTGTCTGGGGTGGGTTGTCCTCAGGCAGGGGACTGGGGTGGGGAGAGCCCTCAAGGGGAGAGGGTAGGTGGGCAGACATGTGTTTCCACAAGTGTGTTAGGATCTGAAGGGCGAGCCCACGGAATTCCTCCCCAGCCCGCATGTGTGTGCTGAACTTGGAAGCCCTGCAGTGACTGTCTAGCAGGCAAGTCTGGAAGGCCAAAGGCCCTTGGAATCATTTGCATCCTGAGCCCTTTGGTGCAGGGCCAGATCGGAAGTGCGTGCGGGGCTTCGTCATGGGGAATTCCCGGAGAAAAGTGTCGGTGGTGGGATGTCGGGAGTGGGAGTGAGCACGCCCTGGGACGGCTCAGCCAATGAGGAGCTTGCGCGTGCGGGGGTGGGGCTGTGGGAAAGCCATGAAAGGCCCGAGGGGGCGGGGCCCAGGCCCTTTCTCAGAGAAGCACCCTCTGAGGGAAGGAGGCTTGGTTGTGCAGAGGCAGGTAGGAGATGGAAAGACGCGTGGGCCTTGTTTGCAGAGACCCGGGGGCTGCTTCTGCGCACGGGGGAGGTGCATGTCCGTCTCCCTTCAACGTCTTCCCCGGAGGGCAAGGTTGTCGGCCCAGCGCCGCTGGTGCGGATGCCCTTCGGGAACCCTGTGTCCGTGAGGGGCCGTCGCCGGTGGTCGGGCGGCCCCAGCGGGGTGACTTGGCTCCTGGGTCAGCAGGGCTGGCGCCTGGCCACCAAGTCGCCCTGAGTTGCAGGGGGCCGTGGGGGGTCGGGGCTGGGCTTCAGAATCTGGGGAACACCTGCCACGTGAATGCAGCGCTGCAGTGTCTGAGCCACACGCCGCCCCTGGCCGGCTGGATGGTGTCCCAGCAGCACGCCACCCTCTGTCCGGCCAGCACCTCCTGCACGCTCTGTGCCGTGCGAGCTCACTGGACCCGAGCCCTCCTTCACCCGGGAGAGGTGATCTGGCCCCGCAAGCACCTGCTGGCGGGCTTCCACAGACACCAGCAGGACGATGCCCACGAGTTTCTGATATTCACTCTGAATGCCATGCAGCAAGGGTGCTTGAGTGCATCGCAGCCGTCGGGCCATCCCTCCGAGGACACCACCCTCATCCGGCAGATCTTCGGCGGGACTTGGAGGTCTCATATCCAGTGTGTCCACCGCCTCGGAGTCTCGGACACGTTTGCCCCTTATCTGGACATCAGCCTGGATATCACGGCGGCTCAGAGTGTGGAACAAGCTCTGAGAGAGCTGGTGAAGCCCGAGAAGCTGGACGCTGAAAACGCCTATGACTGTGGCGTTTGTCTCCGGAAGGTGCCTGCCACCAAGAGGTTGACTTTGCACAGCACGTCCCAGGTCGTGGTGCTGGTGCTGAAGCGGTTGACACAGGTGAGCGGGGCCAAAAGGGCTCAGGAAGTGCGCTATCCCCAGTGCCTCGGCCTGCAGCCCTACACGTCTGAGCGGAAGGCAGGGCCACTGGGCTACGTGCTCTATGCCGTGCTGGTGCACTCCGAGTGGAGCTGTGAGCGAGGACACTACTTTTCTTACGTGCGAGCGGGCAACAGCCAGTGGTATAAGATGGACGATGCCAAGGTGAGCGCCTGTGACGAGAGTGCTGCCCTGAGCCAGAGAGCCTACGTGCTCTTCTACTCCCGGGAGGGTGTGTGGCAAGGGGGTGCTGGGGGAGGGGCAGCGGCCCCCCTCACGGCTGACCCCACACACCCCGGGGAGCCTGACCGCGCCGGCCCCGGGGAGCCTGCGGGAGTCGCCAGCCGCAGAGCTCCTGGGTCGCAGGTGTCCACGGGGGACACAGAGGTCGAAGGAATCAGCTTAGAGCAGTGGAGACGCCTCCAAGAGCAGAAACGGCCGAAGCCGACCTTCGACCTCCGGAAGACCCAGTCAGCCCTGCCTGCCGGTGCAGTCGTGATTCACCAGTCCAACCACGGAGGAGGGAGACACGGCAAGCTGCCTGAACAGGAGCATGACCGGCTCGGCCATTCCAGCATGGACAGCCCGCCTCCGGGCCTCACGAGCGTTGGCAACGGCCCTTATGCCAGCGGGAGGGCCCGAGCGACCAAGAGGAAGAACAAGAAGCCGAGGCCATCTCTGGGGCTGTGGCTCTGAGGTAGGCTCTGAGGCACATGCGTGAAGACGCCCAGGCACACTCTGCGTGCGGCACGCCCTGTGTGACCCACCAAGTGTTCCGGCGAGGAGCGAGTTCCTCTCGGCAGTGTGGCTGGTGCAGCCTCCTGGAAAAAGGCGGGGCCTGCAGTGTGCCCGGGGCCACGGTGTTCACCTGGATCGCGCTGAGCAGCCGAGCTCTCGAGGGCTGGCTCTGCTGGGAAGTTCCTGGAGAACATGGGGTGCGTGACTGGGTCTGAGCACGATCCGAGGGCCTCACTCTTCTGCGGGGGTGGGAGAGTCCTCTCTGGACGGGACTTTGGGTGTGGGTTTGCCTTTCTTTCCCCGTCTGCATTCTCTGGCCGCACCGCTGGCCTCTGGTGAGTGATGCGGCAGGGAGACTTCTCCCAGAACGCCCACAGCCAACGGAGCAAGGAGACGATCTCCTGAGCCCTCCGGGGTGCAGGGAGGAGCGGGTGCAGGTCCGTGAATCATCTCCTTCTGGCCGGTCAGGCTCTCGATAACGCCCCACACGTCGAGCAGTGTCCGGGGAGAAGATGGGCGACCAGGCTCTATATGTGGAATGTCCTTGGGAGGTGTAGTGCTACTTGGGAAAGGGAGCTCCGGCAGGAATGACGCAGGGATGTGTTCGTCACCGGCAGGACGCTCGTGCCAGAGTTGCCTGGGCTCCATTTCCAGTGCAAGGAGTCTGCTGCAGAACCTCCAAGTGCCAAATGGGACAAGTGATTCACCGTGCCACGAGCACCAGCACCAGCACCACCGGCACCAACACGAAGGCCAAGGGGAGAAAGGCGACCCATGGAGTCCCAAAGAAACTTCTCCACCAGCATGGCACAGGGGCCTAAGTGGAGATGGGTCATGCAACCATTGCTTTCTGAAAGCAAAGGTCCTCCCCGCACTGAGAAAAGACCCAAGCCCGCCCTAGATTGTGAGAGCAAGACAACTGGACATCCGACTCTGCCCATCCTACCTGTCAGTCAGTTGTCTCGTCCAGCTTGGCCCCGGACAAAAGCGGGTGGACGCCATGAGACGCGGCCGGCCTCTGAAGTGTCTGGGGGGGTGGGGAAACTGTCCTCTCCTAGCTGCTTTCCCGCCTGCCTCGTGATCCCGTGACCTGGTGGAGGGGCGCCCGAGGACCCTTATCAATCCCCTCTTGCGGTTTCTTTCTTTCTCTTGGTTGCCGGCTTCAAACCCAAAACGGTGGGCCTGGAATTAGCGATTTAGCATCTCGGACCTAGAGGGACAAGTGTGGCTCCTGACCGCGCTAGTCGGCTTGGCAAGGAACAGAGAACGTTCCGCTGGCTTTTTCCCCCCGCACGGTTACCTACAAAGCACCGTGCCCACCACACGCAGAGAGGAAAAAGAATGATGAGCAGTACCTTCGCCCAAGAACACAAACAAGCGTGCCCTGGACGAGGAAGTCGAGCCACCCACAGGCCGCCCTCAGTATCACCACCAGTCTTCCTCTGCCCCATCGCCTCAAGTGAACTTACTCCTTGCCCCATCTACACCCTCTGAAGAAGAAGACGAAGAAGAAGAAGAAGGAGCAGAAGAAGGAGAAGGAGAAGGAGGTGAAGAAGTTGAAGAAGGAGAAGAACAGTGATTGGAATGGCGTGGCAGAGGGAAGGGGAATGTCGCCTGATGCTGGGGGAAATCCGTTGAAAAGAGAGACAAATACTGGCTGATTTGCCTTCTCTGTGCCATAGGAAGGAGGCAAAAGGACAGCAAGTGTGTGAGGACGTGCGTCATAAAGCACAAAGCAGTGGGGTCCTGGGATGGGATGGGGCAGCGGGAGGTGGGAGGGGTGCAATAGGCTAAGGAAGAAAGCGGGGTCAGGACCGTCTTTTCCTAGTAAGGATCAACGCAATCACCACATCAGCTATGGCAAACCCATGGACTGTGGAACGCCCGAAGTGTTGGAAGGCAAGCACAATATCCAGGTCGGCAGAGCAAACAAACATACATGTCACACGCCAAGAAGGAAAGCAACAGTCATCCTCCTCCAGGAGGGAAATCTCTTTATACCTTACGTTATAGTGCGTTTTGAGCCCCTACATTGGAAAGATGACTCTAGAAGTCAACTAGTGTAATTAAGGTAGAAACAGAGAATAATAACAAGAAAAAATAAATAAATAAATAAAATGAACAGAAAATACAAAAAAAAAATAAAAATGAAAAATGAACGAATACCCCCCCCCCTCAAAAAAAAGAAAGAAATAATAAACAAGACAACTAAGGTTGAAAAGGAGCTGAAGAAATGAATCCAAGTTTCAGCGAGCCTGTGTCTTTCTGAAGGAGCTCGCCTTGGAACATGACCTCCGGCCCTGAAGGGAGAAAAGCATATGTGCTACAGTCGCGGCATGTTTTGGTGGCAGGACCCTGATCGCTAGAAGAGTGGCTCATGAGAAAGCACAGAGATTGGAGTGGACCTCAGTCGGGAGCAAAGTTGAGGCAAGGGTTTCTTGTTGTCTGGGGTGGGGTTGTCCTCAGGCAGGGGACTGGGGTGGGGAGAGCCCTCAAGGGGAGAGGGTAGGTGGGCAGACATGTGTTTCCACAAGTGTGTTAGGATCTGAAGGGCGAGCCCACGGAATTCCTCCCCAGCCCGCATGTGTGTGCTGAACTTGGAAGCCCTGCAGTGACTGTCTAGCAGGCAAGTCTGGAAGGCCAAAGGCCCTTGGAATCATTTGCATCCTGAGCCCTTTGGTGCAGGGCCAGATCGGAAGTGCGTGCGGGGCTTCGTCATGGGGAATTCCCGGAGAAAAGTGTCGGTGGTGGGATGTCGGGAGTGGGAGTGAGCACGCCCTGGGACGCCTCAGCCAATGAGGAGCTTGCGCGTGCGGGGGTGGGGCTGTGGGAAAGCCATGAAAGGCCCGAGGGGGCGGGGCCCAGGCCCTTTCTCAGAGAAGCACCCTCTGAGGGAAGGAGGCTTCGTTGTGCAGAGGCAGGTAGGAGATGGAAAGACGCGTGGGCCTTGTTTGCAGAGACCCGGGGGCTGCTTCTGCGCACGGGGGAGGTGCATGTCCGGCTCCCTTCAACGTCTTCCCCGGAGGGCAAGGTTGTCGGCCCAGCGCCGCTGGTGCGGATGCCCTTCGGGAACCCTGTGTCCGTGAGGGGCCGTCGCCGGTGGTCGGGCGGCCCCAGCGGGGTGACTTGGCTCCTGGGTCAGCAGGGCTGGCGCCTGGCCACCAAGTCGCCCTGAGTTGCAGGGGGCCGTGGGGGGTCGGGGCTGGGCTTCAGAATCTGGGGAACACCTGCCACGTGAATGCAGCGCTGCAGTGTCTGAGCCACACGCCGCCCCTGGCCGGCTGGATGGTGTCCCAGCAGCACGCCACCCTCTGTCCGGCCAGCACCTCCTGCACGCTCTGTGCCGTGCGAGCTCACTGGACCCGAGCCCTCCTTCACCCGGGAGAGGTGATCTGGCCCCGCAAGCACCTGCTGGCGGGCTTCCACAGACACCAGCAGGACGATGCCCACGAGTTTCTGATATTCACTCTGAATGCCATGCAGCAAGGGTGCTTGAGTGCATCGCAGCCGTCGGGCCATCCCTCCGAGGACACCACCCTCATCCGGCAGATCTTCGGCGGGACTTGGAGGTCTCAGATCCAGTGTGTCCACCGCCTCGGAGTCTCGGACACGTTTGCCCCTTATCTGGACATCAGCCTGGACATCACGGCGGCTCAGAGTGTGGAACAAGCTCTGAGAGAGCTGGTGAAGCCCGAGAAGCTGGACGCTGAAAACGCCTATGACTGTGGCGTTTGTCTCCGGAAGGTGCCTGCCACCAAGAGGTTGACTTTGCACAGCACGTCCCAGGTCGTGGTGCTGGTGCTGAAGCGGTTGACACAGGTGAGCGGGGCCAAAAGGGCTCAGGAAGTGCGCTATCCCCAGTGCCTCGGCCTGCAGCCCTACACGTCTGAGGGGAAGGCAGGGCCACTGGGCTACGTGCTCTATGCCGTGCTGGTGCACTCCGAGTGGAGCTGTGAGCGAGGACACTACTTTTCTTACGTGCGAGCGGGCAACAGCCAGTGGTATAAGATGGACGATGCCAAGGTGAGCGCCTGTGACCAGAGTGCTGCTCTGAGCCAGAGCGCCTACGTGCTCTTCTACTCCCGGGAGGGTGCGTGGCAAGGGGGTGCTGGGGGAGGGGCAGCGGCCCCCCTCACGGCTGACCCCACACACCCCGGGGAGCCTGACCGCTCCGGCCCCGGGGAGCCTGCGGGGGTCGCCAGCCGCAGAGCTCCTGGGTCGCAGGTGTCCACGAGGGACACAGAGGTCGAAGGAATCAGCTTAGAGCAGTGGAGACGCCTCCAAGAGCAGAAGCGGCCGAAGCCGACCTTCGACCTCCGGAAGACCCAGTCAGCCCTGCCTGCCGGCGCAGTCGTGATTCACTAGTCCACACACGGAGGAGGGAGACACGGCAAGCTGCCTGAACAGGAGCATGACCGGCTCGGCCATTCCAGCATGGACAGCCCGCCTCCGGGCCTCACGAGCGTTGGCAACGGCCCTTATGCCAGCGGGAGGGCCCGAGCGACCAAGAGGAAGAACAAGAAGCCGCGGCCATCTCTGGGGCTGTGGCTCTGAGGTAGGCTCTGAGGCACATGCGTGAAGACGCCCAGGCACACTCTGCGTGCGGCACGCCCTGTGTGACCCACCAAGTGTTCCGGCGAGGAGCGAGTTCCTCTCGGCGGTGTGGCTGGTGCAGCCTCCTGGAAAAAGGCGGGGCCTGCAGTGTGCCCGGGGCCACGGTGTTCACCTGGATCGCGCTGAGCAGCCGAGCTCTCGAGGGCTGGCTCTGCTGGGAAGTTCCTGGAGAGCATGGGGTGCGTGACCGGGTCTGAGCACGATCCGAGGGCCTCACTCTTCTGCGGGGGTGGGAGAGTCCTCTCTGGACGGGACTTTGGGTGTGGGTTTGCCTTTCTTTCCCCGTCTGCATTCTCTGGCCGCACCGCTGGCCTCTGGTGAGTGATGCGGCAGGGAGACGCCTCCCAGTACGCCCACAGCCAACGGAGCAAGGAGACGATCTCCTGAGCCCTCCAGGGTGCAGGGAGGAGCGGGTGCAGGTCCGTGAATCATCTTCTTCTAGCCGGTCAGGCTCTCGATAACGCCCCACACGTCGAGCAGGGTCCGGGGAGAAGATGGGCGACCAGGCTCTATATGTGGAATGTCCTTGGGAGGTGTAGTGCTACTTGGGAAAGGGAGCTCCGGCAGGAATGACGCAGGGATGTGTTCGTCACCGGCAGGATGCTCGTGCCAGAGTTGCCTGGGCTCCATTTCCAGTGCAAGGAGTCTGCTGCAGAACCTCCAAGTGCCGAACGGGACAAGTGATTCACCGTGCCACGAGCACCAGCACCAGCACCACCGGCACCAACACGAAGGCCAAGGGGAGAAAGGCGACCCATGGAGTCCCAAAGAAACTTCTCCACCAGCATGGCACAGGGGCCTAAGTGGAGATGGGTCATGCAACCATTGCTTTCTGAAAGCAAAGGTCCTCCCCGCACTGAGGAAAGACCCAAGCCCGCCCTAGATTGTGAGAGCAAGACAACTGGACATCCGACTCTGCCCATCCTACCTGTCAGTCAGTTGTCTCGTCCAGCTTGGCCCCGGACAAAAGCGGGTGGACGCTATGAGACGCGGCCGGCCTCTGAAGTGTCTGGGGCGGTGGGGAAACTGTCGTCTCCTAGCTGCTTTCCCGCCTGCCTCGTGATTCCGTGACCTGGTGGAGGGGCGCCTGAGGACCCTTATCAATCCCCTCTTGCGGTTTCTTTCTTTCTCTTGGTTGCCGGCTTCAAACCCATAACGGTGGACCTGGAATTAGCGATTTAGCATCTCGGACCTAGAGGGACAAGTGTGGCTCCTGACCGCGCTAGTCGGCTTGGCAAGGAACAGAGAACGTTCCGCTGGCTTTTTGTCCCGCACGGTTACCTACAAAGCACCATGCCCACCACACGCAGAGAGGAAAAAGAATGATGAGCAGTACCTTCGCCCAAGAACACAAACAAGCGTGCCCTGGACGAGGAAGTCGAGCCACCCACAGGCCGCCCTCAGTATCACCACCAGTCTTCCTCTGCCCCATCGCCTCAAATGAACTTACTCCTTGCCCCATCTACACCCTCTGAAGAAGAAGACGAAGAAGAAGAAGAAGGAGCAGAAGAAGGAGAAGGAGAAGGAGGTGAAGAAGTTGAAGAAGAAGAAGAACAGTGATTGGAATGGCGTGGCAGAGGGAAGGGGAATGTCGCCTGATGCTGGGGGAAATCCGTTGAAAAGAGAGACAAATACTGGCTGATCTGCCTTCTCTGTGCCATAGGAAGGAGGCAAAAGGACAGCAAGTGTGTGAGCACGTGCGTCATAAAGCACAAAGCAGTGGGGTCCTGGGATGGGATGGGGCAGCGGCAGGTGGGAGGGGTGCAATAGGCTAAGGAAGAAAGCGGGGCCAGGACCGTCTTTTCCTAGTAAGGAACAACGGAATCACCACATCAGCTATGGCAAACCCATGGACTGTGGAACGCCCGTAGTGTTGGAAGGCAAGCACAATATCCAGGTCGGCAGAGCAAACAAACATACATGTCACACGCCAAGAAGGAAAGCAACAGTCATCCTCCTCCAGGAGGGAAATCTCTTTATACCTTACGTTATAGTGCGTTTTGAGCCCCTACATTGGAAAGATGACTCTAGAAGTCAACTAGTGTAATTAAGGTAGAAACAGAGAATAATAACAAGCAAAAAATAAATAAAGAAAGAAAATGAACAGAAAATACGAAAAAAAAAATAAAAAATAAAAAATGAACGAATACCCCCCCCAAAAAAAGAAAGAAATAATAAACAAGACAACTAAGGTTGAAAAGGAGCTGAGGAAATGAATCCAAAGTTTCAGCGAGCCTGTGGCTTTCTGAAGGAGCTCGCTTTGGAACATGACCTCCGGCCCTGAAGGGAGAAAATCATATGTGCTACAGTCGCGGCATGTTTTGGTGGCAGGACCCTGAACGCTAGAAGAGTGGCTCATGAGAAAGCACAGAAATTGGAATGGACCTCAGTCGAGAGCAAAGTTGAGGCAAGGGTTTCTTGTTGTCTGGGGAGGGGTTGTCCTCAGGCAGGGGACTGGGGTGGGGAGAGCCCTCAAGGGGAGAGGGTAGGTGGGCAGACATGTGTTTCCACAAGTGTGTTAGGATCTGAAGGGCGAGCCCACGGAATTCCTCCCCAGCCCGCATGTGTGTGCTGAACTTGGAAGCCCTGCAGTGACTGTCTAGCAGGCAAGTCTGGAAGGCCAAAGGCCCTTGGAATCATTTGCATCCTGAGCCCTTTGGTGCAGGGCCAGATCGGAAGTGCGTGCGGGGCTTCGTCATGGGGAATTCCCGGAGAAAAGTGTCGGTGGTGGGATGTCGGGAGTGGGAGTGAGCACGCCCTGGGACGCCTCAGCCAATGAGGAGCTTGCGCGTGCGGGGGTGGGGCTGTGGGAAAGCCATGAAAGGCCCGAGGGGGCGGGGCCCAGGCCCTTTCTCAGAGAAGCACCCTCTGAGGGAAGGAGGCTTGGTTGTGCAGAGGCAGGTAGGAGATGGAAAGACGCGTGGGCCTTGTTTGCAGAGACCCGGGGACTGCTTCTGCGCACGGGGGAGGTGCATGTCCGGCTCCCTTCAACGTCTTCCCCGGAGGGCAAGGTTGTCGGCCCAGCGCCGCTGGTGCGGATGCCCTTCGGGAACCCTGTGTCCGTGAGGGGCCGTCGCCGGTGGTCGGGCGGCCCCAGCGGGGTGACTTGGCTCCTGGGTCAGCAGGGCTGGCGCCTGGCCACCAAGTCGCCCTGAGTTGCAGGGGGCCGTGGGGGGTCGGGGCTGGGCTTCAGAATCTGGGGAACACCTGCCACGTGAATGCAGCGCTGCAGTGTCTGAGCCACACGCCGCCCCTGGCCGGCTGGATGGTGTCCCAGCAGCACGCCACCCTCTGTCCGGCCAGCACCTCCTGCACGCTCTGTGCCGAGCGAGCTCACTGGACCTGACCCTCCTTCACCCGGGAGAGGTGATCTGGCCCCGCAAGCACCTGCTGGCGGGCTTCCACAGACACCAGCAGGACGATGCCCACGAGTTTCTGATATTCACTCTGAATGCCATGCAGCAAGGGTGCTTGAGTGCATCGCAGCCGTCGGGCCATCCCTCCGAGGACACCACCCTCATCCGGCAGATCTTCGGCGGGACTTGGAGGTCTCAGATCCAGTGTGTCCACCGCCTCGGAGTCTCGGACACGTTTCTCCCTTATCTGGACATCAGCCTGGATATCACGGCGGCTCTGAGTGTGGAACAAGCTCTGAGAGAGCTGGTGAAGCCTGAGAAGCTGGACGCTGCAAACGCCTATGACTGTGGCGTTTTTCTCCGGAAGGTGCCTGCCACCAAGAGGTTGACTTTGCACAGCACGTCCCAGGTCCTGGTGCTGGTGCTGAAGCGGTTGACACAGGTGAGCGGGGCCAAAAGGGCTCAGGAAGTGCGCTATCCCCAGTGCCTCGGCCTGCAGCCCTACACGTCTGAGCGGAAGGCAGGGCCACTGGCCTACGTGCTCTATGCCGTGCTGGTGCACTCCGGGTGGAGCTGTGAGCGAGGACACTACTTTTCTTACGTGCGAGCGGGCAACAGCCAGTGGTATAAGATGGACGATGCCAAGGTGAGCGCCTGTGACGAGAGTGCTGCCCTGAGCCAGAGCGCCTACGTGCTCTTCTACTCCCGGGAGGGTGCGTGGCAAGGGGGTGCTGGGGGAGGGGCAGCGGCCCCCCTCACGGCTGACCCCACACACCCCGGGGAGCCTGACCCCGCCGGCCCCGGGGAGCCTGCGGGAGACGCCAGCCGCAGAGCTCCTGGGTCACAGGTGTCCACGGGGGACACAGAGGTCGAAGGAATCAGCTTAGAGCAGTGGAGACGCCTCCAAGAGCAGAAGCGGCCGAAGCCGACCTTCGACCTCCGGAAGACCCAGTCAGCCTTGCCTGCCAGCGCAGTCGTGATTCACCAGTCCAACCACGGAGGAGGGAGACACGGCAAGCTGCCTGAACAGGAGCATGACCGGCTCGGCCATTCCAGCATGGACAGCCCGCCTCCGGGCCTCACGAGCGTTGGCAACGGCCCTTATGCCAGCGGGAGGGCCCGAGCGACCAAGAGGAAGAACAAGAAGCCGCGGCCATCTCTGGGGCTGTGGCTCTGAAGTAGGCTCTGAGGCACATGCGTGAAGACGCCCAGGCACACTCTGCGTGCGGCACGCCCTGTGTGACCCACCAAGTGTTCCGGCGAGGAGCGAGTTCCTCTCGGCGGTGTGGCTGGTGCAGCCTCCTGGAAAAAGGCGGGGCCTGCAGTGTGCCCGGGGCCACGGTGTTCACCTGGATCGCGCTGAGCAGCCGAGCTCTCGAGGGCTGGCTCTGCTGGGAAGTTCCTGGAGAGCATGGGGTGCGTGACCGGGTCTGAGCACGATCCGAGGGCCTCACTCTTCTGCGGGGGTGGGAGAGTCCTCTCTGGACGGGACTTTGGGTGTGGGTTTGCCTTTCTTTCCCCGTCTGCATTCTCTGGCCGCACCGCTGGCCTCTGGTGAGTGATGCGGCAGGGAGACGCCTCCCAGTACGCCCACAGCCAACGGAGCAAGGAGACGAGCTCCTGAGCCCTCCGGGGTGCAGGGAGGAGCGGGTGCAGGTCCGTGAATCATCTCCTTCTGGCCGGTCAGGCTCTCGAAAACGCCCCACACGTCGAGCAGGGTCCGGGGAGAAGATGGGCGACCAGGCTCTATATGTGGAATGTCCTTGGGAGGTGTAGTGCTACTTGGGAAAGGGACCTCCGGCAGGAATGACGCAGGGATGTGTTCGTCACCGGCAGGACGCTCGTGCCAGAGTTGCCTGGGCTCCATTTCCAGTGCAAGGAGTCTGCTGCAGAACCTCCAAGTGCCAAACGGGACAAGTGATTCACCGTGCCACGAGCACCAGCACCAGCACCACCGGCACCAACACGAAGGCCAAGGGGAGAAAGGCGACCCATGGAGTCCCAAAGAAACTTCTCCACCAGCATGGCACAGGGGCCTAAGTGGAGATGGGTCATGCAACCATTGCTTTCTGAAAGCAAAGGTCCTCCCCGCACTGAGGAAAGACCCAAGCCCGCCCTAGATTGTGAGAGCAAGACAACTGGACATCCGACTCTGCCCATCCTACCTGTCAGTCAGTTGTCTCGTCCAGCTTGGCCCCGGACAAAAGCGGGTGGACGCCATGAGACGCGGCCGGCCTCTGAAGTGTCTGGGGCGGTGGGGAAACTGTCGTCTCCTAGCTGCTTTCCCGCCTGCCTCGTGATCCCGTGACCTGGTGGAGGGGCGCCCGAGGACCCTTATCAATCCCCTCTTGCAGTTTCTCTCTTTCTCTTGGTTGCCGGCTTCAAACCCAAAACGGTGGACCTGGAATTAGCGATTTAGCATCTCGGACCTAGAGGGACAAGTGTGGCTCCTGACCGCGCTAGTCGGCTTGGCAAGGAACAGAGAACGTTCCGCTGGCTTTTTCCCCCCGCACGGTTACCTACAAAGCACCGTGCCCACCACACGCAGAGAGGAAGAAGAATGATGAGCAGTATCTTTGCCCAAGAACACAAACAAGCGTGCCCTGGACGAGGAAGTCGAGCCACCCACAGGCCGTCCTCAGTATCACCACCAGTCTTCCTCTGCCCCATCGCCTCAAATGAACTTACTCCTTGCCCCTTCTACACCCTCTGAAGAAGAAGACGAAGAAGAAGAAGAAGGAGCAGAAGAAGGAGAAGGAGAAGGAGGTGAAGAAGTTGAAGAAGGAGAAGAACAGTGATTGGAATGGCATGGCAGAGGGAAGGGGAATGTCGCCTGATGCTGGGGGAAATCCGTTGAAAAGAGAGACAAATACTGGCTGATCTGCCTTCTCTGTGCCATAGGAAGGAGGCAAAAGGACAGCAAGTGTGTGAGCACGTGCGTCATAAAGCACAAAGCAGTGGGGTCCTGGGATGGGATGGGGCAGCGGGAGGTGGGAGGGGTGCAATAGGCTAAGGAAGAAAGCGGGGTCAGGACCGTCTTTTCCTAGTAAGGATCAACGGAATCACCACTATGGCAAACCCATGGACTGTGGAACGCCCGTAGTGTTGGAAGGCAAGCACAATATCCAGGTCGGCAGAGCAAACAAACAGACATGTCACACGCCAAGAAGGAAAGCAACAGTCATCCTCCTCCAGGAGGGAAATCTCTTTATACCTTACGTTATAGTGCGTTTTGAGCCCCTACATTGGAAAGATGACTCTAGAAGTCAACTAGTGTAATTAAGGTAGAAACAGAGAATAATAACAAGCAAAAAATAAATAAAGAAAGAAAATGAACAGAAAATACGAAAAAAAAATAAAAAATAAAAAATGAACGAATACCCCCCCCCAAAAAAAAGAAAGAAATAATAAACAAGACAACTAAGGTTGAAAAGGAGCTGAAGAAATGAATCCAAAGTTTCAGCGAGCCTGTGTCTTTCTGAAGGAGCTCGCTTTGGAACATGACCTCCGGCCCTGAAGGGAGAAAATCATATGTGCTACAGTCGCGGCATGTTTTGGTGGCAGGACCCTGAACGCTAGAAGAGTGGCTCATGAGAAAGCACAGAAATTGGAGTGGACCTCAGTCGGGAGCAAAGTTGAGGCAAGGGTTTCTTGTTGTCTGGGGAGGGGTTGTCCTCAGGCAGGGGACTGGGGTGGGGAGAGCCCTCAAGGGGAGAGGGGAGGTGGGCAGACATGTGTTTCCACAAGTGTGTTAGGATCTGAAGGGCGAGCCCACGGAATTCCTCCCCAGCCCGCATGTGTGTGCTGAAATTGGAAGTCCTGCAGTGACTGTCTAGCAGGCAAGTCTGGAAGGCCAAAGGCCCTTGGAATCATTTGCATCCTGAGCCCTTTGGTGCAGGGCCAGATCGGAAGTGCGTGCGGGGCTTCGTCATGGGGAATTCCCGGAGAAAAGTGTCGGTGGTGGGATGTCGGGAGTGGGAGTGAGCACGCCCTGGGACGCCTCAGCCAATGAGGAGCTTGCGCGTGCGGGGGTGGGGCTGTGGGAAAGCCATGAAAGGCCCGAGGGGGCGGGGCCCAGGCCCTTTCTCAGAGAAGCACCCTCTGAGGGAAGGAGGCTTCGTTGTGCAGAGGCAGGTAGGAGATGGAAAGACGCGTGGGCCTTGTTTGCAGAGACCCGGGGGCTGCTTCTGCGCACGGGGGAGGTGCATGTCCGTCTCCCTTCAACGTCTTCCCCGGAGGGCAAGGTTGTCGGCCCAGCGCCGCTGGTGCGGATGCCCTTCGGGAACCCTGTGTCCGTGAGGGGCCGTCGCCGGTGGTCGGGCGGCCCCAGCGGGGTGACTTGGCTCCTGGGTCAGCAGGGCTGGCGCCTGGCCACCAAGTCGCCCTGAGTTGCAGGGGGCCGTGGGGGGTCGGGGCTGGGCTTCAGAATCTGGGGAACACCTGCCACGTGAATGCAGCGCTGCAGTGTCTGAGCCACACGCCGCCCCTGGCCGGCTGGATGGTGTCCCAGCAGCACGCCACCCTCTGTCCGGCCAGCACCTCCTGCACGCTCTGTGCCGTGCGAGCTCACTGGACCCGAGCCCTCCTTCACCCGGGAGAGGTGATCTGGCCCCGCAAGCACCTGCTGGCGGGCTTCCACAGACACCAGCAGGACGATGCCCACGAGTTTCTGATATTCACTCTGAATGCCATGCAGCAAGGGTGCTTGAGTGCATCGCAGCCGTCGGGCCATCCCTCCGAGGACACCACCCTCATCCGGCAGATCTTCGGCGGGACTTGGAGGTCTCAGATCCAGTGTGTCCACCGCCTCGGAGTCTCGGACACGTTTGCCCCTTATCTGGACATCAGCCTGGATATCACGGCGGCTCAGAGTGTGGAACAAGCTCTGAGAGAGCTGGTGAAGCCCGAGAAGCTGGACGCTGAAAACGCCTATGACTGTGGCGTTTGTCTCCGGAAGGTGCCTGCCACCAAGAGGTTGACTTTGCACAGCACGTCCCAGGTCCTGGTGCTGGTGCTGAAGCGGTTGACACAGGTGAGCGGGGCCAAAAGGGCTCAGGAAGTGCGCTATCCCCAGTGCCTCGGCCTGCAGCCCTACACGTCTGAGCGGAAGGCAGGGCCACTGGGCTACGTGCTCTATGCCGTGCTGGTGCACTCCGGGTGGAGCTGTGAGCGAGGACACTACTTTTCTTACGTGCGAGCGGGCAACAGCCAGTGGTATAAGATGGACGATGCCAAGGTGAGCGCCTGTGACGAGAGTGCTGCCCTGAGCCAGAGCGCCTACGTGCTCTTCTACTCCCGGGAGGGTGCGTGGCAAGGGGGTGCTGGGGGAGGGGCAGCGGCCCCCCTCACGGCTGACCTCACACACCCCGGGGAGCCTGACCCCGCCGGCCCCGGGGAGCCTGCGGGAGTCGCCAGCCGCAGAGCTCCTGGGTCGCAGGTGTCCACGGGGGACCCAGAGGTCGAAGGAATCAGCTTAGAGCAGTGGAGACGCCTCCAAGAGCAGAAGCGGCCGAAGCCGACCTTCGACCTCCGGAAGACCCAGTCAGCCCTGCCTGCCGGCGCAGTCGTGATTCACCAGTCCAGCCACGGAGGAGGGAGACACGGCAAGCTGCCTGAACAGGAGCATGACCGGCTCGGCCATTCCAGCATGGACAGCCCGCCTCCGGGCCTCACGAGCGTTGGCAACGGCCCTTATGCCAGCGGGAGGGCCCGAGCGACCAAGAGGAAGAACAAGAAGCCGCGGCCATCTCTGGGGCTGTGGCTCTGAGGTAGGCTCTGAGGCACATGCGTGAAGACGCCCAGGCACACTCTGCGTGCGGCACGCCCTGTGTGACCCACCAAGTGTTCCGGCGAGGAGCGAGTTCCTCTCGGCGGTGTGGCTGGTGCAGCCTCCTGGAAAAAGGCGGGGCCTGCAGTGTGCCCGGGGCCACGGTGTTCACCTGGATCGCGCTGAGCAGCCGAGCTCTCGAGGGCTGGCTCTGCTGGGAAGTTCCTGGAGAGCATGGGGTGCGTGACCGGGTCTGAGCACGATCCGAGGGCCTCACTCTTCTGCGGGGGTGGGAGAGTCCTCTCTGGACGGGACTTTGGGTGTGGGTTTGCCTTTCTTTCCCCGTCTGCATTCTCTGGCCGCACCGCTGGCCTCTGGTGAGTAATGCGGCAGGGAGACGCCTCCCAGTACGCCCACAGCCAACGGAGCAAGGAGACGAGCTCCTGAGCCCTCCGGGGTGCAGGGAGGAGCGGGTGCAGGTCCGTGAATCATCTCCTTCTGGCCGGTCAGGCTCTCGATAACGCCCCACACGTCGAGCAGGGTCCGGGGAGAAGATGGGCGACCAGGCTCTATATGTGGAATGTCCTTGGGAGGTGTAGTGCTACTTGGGAAAGGGACCTCCGGCAGGAATGACGCAGGGATGTGTTCGTCACCGGCAGGACGCTCGTGCCAGAGTTGCCTGGGCTCCATTTCCAGTGCACGGAGTCTGCTGCAGAACCTCCAAGTGCCAAACGGGACAAGTGATTCACCGTGCCACAAGCACCAGCACCAGCACCACCGGCACCAACACGAAGGCCAAGGGGAGAAAGGCGACCCATGGAGTCCCAAAGAAACTTCTCCACCAGCATGGCACAGGGGCCTAAGTGGAGATGGGTCATGCAACCATTGCTTTCTGAAAGCAAAGGTCCTCCCCGCACTGAGGAAAGACCCAAGCCCGCCCTAGATTGTGAGAGCAAGACAACTGGACATCCGACTCTGCCCATCCTACCTGTCAGTCAGTTGTCTCGTCCAGCTTGGCCCCGGACAAAAGCGGGTGGACGCCATGAGACGCGGCCGGCCTCTGAAGTGTCTGGGGCGGTGGGGAAACTGTCCTCTCCTAGCTGCTTTCCCGCCTGCCTCGTGATCCCGTGACCTGGTGGAGGGGCGCCCGAGGACCCTTATCAATCCCCTCTTGCGGTTTCTTTCTTTCTCTTGGTTGCCGGCTTCAAACCCAAAACGGTGGGCCTGGAATTAGCGATTTAGCATCTCGGACCTAGAGGGACAAGTGTGGCTCCTGACCGCGCTAGTCGGCTTGGCAAGGAACAGAGAACGTTCCGCTGGCTTTTTCCCCCCGCACGGTTACCTACAAAGCACCGTGCCCACCACACGCAGAGAGGAAAAAGAATGATGAGCAGTACCTTCGCCCAAGAACACAAACAAGCGTGCCCTGGACGAGGAAGTCGAGCCACCCACAGGCCGCCCTCAGTATCACCACCAGTCTTCCTCTGCCCCATCGCCTCAAATGATCTTACTCCTTGCCCCATCTACACCCTCTGAAGAAGAAGATGAAGAAGAAGAACAAGGAGCAGAAGAAGGAGAAGAAGAAGGAGGTGAAGAAGTTGAAGAAGGAGAAGAACAGTGATTGGAATGGCGTGGCAGAGGGAAGGGGAATGTCGCCTGATGCTGGGGGAAATCCGTTGAAAAGAGAGACAAATACTGGCTGATCTGCCTTCTCTGTGCCATAGGAAGGAGGCAAAAGGACAGCAAGTGTGTGAGCACGTGCGTCATAAAGCACAAAGCAGTGGGGTCCTGGGATGGGATGGGGCAGCGGGAGGTGGGAGGGGTGCAATAGGCTAAGGAAGAAAGCGGGGCCAGGACCGTCTTTTCCTAGTAAGGAACAACGGAATCACCACATCAGCTATGGCAAACCCATGGACTGTGGAACGCCCGTAGTGTTGGAAGGCAAGCACAATATCCAGGTCGGCAGAGCAAACAAACATACATGTCACACGCCAAGAAGGAAACCAACAGTCATCCTCCTCCAGGAGGGAAATCTCTTTATACCTTACGTTATAGTGCGTTTTGAGCCCCTACATTGGAAAGATGACTCTAGAAGTCAACTAGTGTAATTAAGGTAGAAACAGAGAATAATAACAAGAAAAAAATATATAAATAAATAAAATGAAAGGAAAATACAAAAAAATAAAAAATAAAAAATGAACGAATACCCCCCCCAAAAAAAGAAAGAAATAATAAACAAGACAACTAAGGTTGAAAAGGAGCTGAAGAAATGAATCCAAAGTTTCAGCGAGCCTGTGTCTTTCTGAAGGAGCTCGCCTTGGAACATGACCTCCGGCCCTGAAGGGAGAAAAGCATATGTGCTACAGTCGCGGCATGTTTTGGTGGCAGGACCCTGATGGCTAGAAGAGTGGCTCATGAGAAAGCACAGAAATTGGAGTGGACCTCAGTCGGGAGCAAAGTTGAGGCAAGGGTTTCTTGTTGTCTGGGGAGGGGTTGTCCTCAGGCAGGGGACTGGGGTGGGGAGAGCCCTCAAGGGGAGAGGGTAGGTGGGCAGACATGTGTTTCCACAAGTGTGTTAGGATCTGAAGGGCGAGCCCACGGAATTCCTCCCCAGCCCGCATGTGTGTGCTGAACTTGGAAGCCCTGCAGTGACTGTCTAGCAGGCAAGTCTGGAAGGCCAAAGGCCCTTGGAATCATTTGCATCCTGAGCCCTTTGGTGCAGGGCCAGATCGGAAGTGCGTGCGGGGCTTCGTCATGGGGAATTCCCGGAGAAAAGTGTCGGTGGTGGGATGTCGGGAGTGGGAGTGAGCACGCCCTGGGACGCCTCAGCCAATGAGGAGCTTGCGCGTGCGGGGGTGGGGCTGTGGGAAAGCCATGAAAGGCCCGAGGGGGCGGGGCCCAGGCCCTTTCTCAGAGAAGCACCCTCTGAGGGAAGGAGGCTTCGTTGTGCAGAGGCAGGTAGGAGATGGAAAGACGCGTGTGCCTTGTTTGCAGAGACCCGGGGGCTGCTTCTGCGCACGGGGGAGGTGCATGTCCGTCTCCCTTCAACGTCTTCCCCGGAGGGCAAGGTTGTCGGCCCAGCGCCGCTGGTGCGGATGCCCTTCGGGAACCCTGTGTCCGTGAGGGGCCGTCGCCGGTGGTCGGGCGGCCCCAGCGGGGTGACTTGGCTCCTGGGTCAGCAGGGCTGGCGCCTGGCCACCAAGTCGCCCTGAGTTGCAGGCGGCCGTGGGCGGTCGGGGCTGGGCTTCAGAATCTGGGGAACACCTGCCACGTGAATGCAGCGCTGCAGTGTCTGAGCCACACGCCGCCCCTGGCCGGCTGGATGGTGTCCCAGCAGCACGCCACCCTCTGTCCGGCCAGCACCTCCTGCACGCTCTGTGCCGTGCGAGCTCACTGGACCCGAGCCCTCCTTCACCCGGGAGAGGTGATCTGGCCCCGCAAGCACCTGCTGGCGGGCTTCCACAGACACCAGCAGGACGATGCCCACGAGTTTCTGATATTCACTCTGAATGCCATGCAGCAAGGGTGCTTGAGTGCATCGCAGCCGTCGGGCCATCCCTCCGAGGACACCACCCTCATCCGGCAGATCTTCGGCGGGACTTGGAGGTCTCAGATCCAGTGTGTCCACCGCCTCGGAGTCTCGGACACGTTTGCCCCTTATCTGGACATCAGCCTGGATATCACGGCGGCTCAGAGTGTGGAACAAGCTCTGAGAGAGCTGGTGAAGCCTGAGAAGCTGGACGCTGAAAACGCCTATGACTGTGACGGTTGTCTCCGGAAGGTGCCTGCCACCAAGAGGTTGACTTTGCACAGCACGTCCCAGGTCGTGGTGCTGGTGCTGAAGCGGTTGACACAGGTGAGCGGGGCCAAAAGGGCTCAGGAAGTGCGCTATCCCCAGTGCCTCGGCCTGCAGCCCTACACGTCTGAGCGGAAGGCAGGGCCACTGGGCTACGTGCTCTATGCCGTGCTGGTGCACTCCGAGTGGAGCTGTGAGCGAGGACACTACTTTTCTTACGTGCGAGCGGGCAACAGCCAGTGGTATAAGATGGACGATGCCAAGGTGAGCGCCTGTGACGAGAGTGCTGCCCTGAGCCAGAGCGCCTACGTGCTCTTCTACTCCCGGGAGGGTGCGTGGCAAGGGGGTGCTGGGGGAGGGGCAGCGGCCCCCCTCACGGCTGACCCCACACACCCCGTGGAGCCTTTCCCCGCCGGTCCCGGGGAGCCTGCGGGAGTCGCCAGCCGCAGAGCTCCTGGGTCGCAGGTGTCCACGGGGGACCCAGAGGTCGAAGGAATCAGCTTAGAGCAGTGGAGACGCCTCCAAGAGCAGAAGCGGCCGAAGCCGACCTTCGACCTCCGGAAGACCCAGTCAGCCCTGCCTGCCGGCGCAGTCGTGATTCACCAGTCCAGCCACGGAGGAGGGAGACACGGCAAGCTGCCTGAACAGGAGCATGACCGGCTCGGCCATTCCAGCATGGACAGCCCGCCTCCGGGCCTCACGAGCGTTGGCAACGGCCCTTATGCCAGCGGGAGGGCCCGAGCGACCAAGAGGAAGAACAAGAAGCCGCGGCCATCTCTGGGGCTGTGGCTCTGAGGTAGGCTCTGAGGCACATGCGTGAAGACGCCCAGGCACACTCTGCGTGCGGCACGCCCTGTGTGACCCACCAAGTGTTCCGGCGAGGAGCGAGTTCCTCTCGGCGGTGTGGCTGGTGCAGCCTCCTGGAAAAAGGCGGGGCCTGCAGTGTGCCCGGGGCCACGGTGTTCACCTGGATCGCGCTGAGCAGCCGAGCTCTCGAGGGCTGGCTCTGCTGGGAAGTTCCTGGAGAGCATGGGGTGCGTGACCGGGTCTGAGCACGATCCGAGGGCCTCACTCTTCTGCGGGGGTGGGAGAGTCCTCTCTGGACGGGACTTTGGGTGTGGGTTTGCCTTTCTTTCCCCGTCTGCATTCTCTGGCCGCACCGCTGGCCTCTGGTGAGTGATGCGGCAGGGAGACGCCTGCCAGTACGCCCACAGCCAACGGAGCAAGGAGACGAGCTCCTGAGCCCTCCGGGGTGCAGGGAGGAGCGGGTGCAGGTCCGTGAATCATCTCCTTCTGGCCGGTCAGGCTCTCGATAAGGCCCCACACGTCGAGCAGGGTCCGGGGAGAAGATGGGCGACCAGGCTCTATATGTGGAATGTCCTTGGGAGGTCTAGTGCTACTTGGGAAAGGGAGCTCCGGCAGGAATGACGCAGGGATGTGTTCGTCACCGGCAGGACCCTCGTGCCAGAGTTGCCTGGGCTCCATTTCCAGTGCAAGGAGTCTGCTGCAGAACCTCCAAGTGCCAAACGGGACAAGTGATTCACCGTGCCACGAGCACCAGCACCAGCACCACCGGCACCAACACGAAGGCCAAGGGGAGAAAGGCGACCCATGGAGTCCCAAAGAAACTTCTCCACCAGCATGGCACAGGGGCCTAAGTGGAGATGGGTCATGCAACCATTGCTTTCTGAAAGCAAAGGTCCTCCCCGCACTGAGAAAAGACCCAAGCCCGCCCTAGATTGTGAGAGCAAGACAACTGGACATCCGACTCTGCCCATCCTACCTGTCAGTCAGTTGTCTCGTCCAGCTTGGCCCCGGACAAAAGCGGGTGGACGCCATGAGACGCGGCCGGCCTCTGAAGTGTCTGGGGGGGTGGGGAAACTGTCCTCTCCTAGCTGCTTTCCCGCCTGCCTCGTGATCCCGTGACCTGGTGGAGGGGCGCCCGAGGACCCTTATCAATCCCCTCTTGCGGTTTCTTTCTTTCTCTTGGTTGCCGGCTTCAAACCCAAAACGGTGGGCCTGGAATTAGCGATTTAGCATCTCGGACCTAGAGGGACAAGTGTGGCTCCTGACCGCGCTAGTCGGCTTGGCAAGGAACAGAGAACGTTCCGCTGGCTTTTTCCCCCCGCACGGTTACCTACAAAGCACCGTGCCCACCACACGCAGAGAGGAAAAAGAATGATGAGCAGTACCTTCGCCCAAGAACACAAACAAGCGTGCCCTGGACGAGGAAGTCGAGCCACCCACAGGCCGCCCTCAGTATCACCACCAGTCTTCCTCTGCCCCATCGCCTCAAATGAACTTACTCCTTGCCCCATCTACACCCTCTGAAGAAGAAGACGAAGAAGAAGAAGAAGGAGCAGAAGAAGGAGAAGGAGAAGGAGGTGAAGAAGTTGAAGAAGGAGAAGAACAGTGATTGGAATGGCGTGGCAGAGGGAAGGGGAATGTCGCCTGATGCTGGGGGAAATCCATTGAAAAGAGAGACAAATACTGGCTGATTTGCCTTCTCTGTGCCATAGGAAGGAGGCAAAAGGACAGCAAGTGTGTGAGGACGTGCGTCATAAAGCACAAAGCAGTGGGGTCCTGGGATGGGATGGGGCAGCGGGAGGTGGGAGGGGTGCAATAGGCTAAGGAAGAAAGCGGGGTCAGGACCGTCTTTTCCTAGTAAGGATCAACAAAATCACCACATCAGCTATGGCAAACCCATGGACTGTGGAACGCCCGAAGTGTTGGAAGGCAAGCACAATATCCAGGTCGGCAGAGCAAACAAACATACATGTCACACGCCAAGAAGGAAAGCAACAGTCATCCTCCTCCAGGAGGGAAATCTCTTTATACCTTACGTTATAGTGCGTTTTGAGCCCCTACATTGGAAAGATGACTCTAGAAGTCAACTAGTGTAATTAAGGTAGAAACAGAGAATAATAACAAGAAAAAATAAATAAATAAATAAAATGAACAGAAAATACAAAAAAAAAATAAAAATAAAAAATGAACGAATACCCCCCCAAAAAAAGAAAGAAATAATAAACAAGACAACTAAGGTTGAAAAGGAGCTGAAGAAATGAATCCAAGTTTCAGCGAGCCTGTGTCTTTCTGAAGGAGCTCGCCTTGGAACATGACCTCCGGCCCTGAAGGGAGAAAAGCATATGTGCTACAGTCGCGGCATGTTTTGGTGGCAGGACCCTGATCGCTAGAAGAGTGGCTCATGAGAAAGCACAGAAATTGGAGTGGACCTCAGTCGGGAGCAAAGTTGAGGCAAGGGTTTCTTGTTGTCTGGGGTGGGTTGTCCTCAGGCAGGGGACTGGGGTGGGGAGAGCCCTCAAGGGGAGAGGGTAGGTGGGCAGACATGTGTTTCCACAAGTGTGTTAGGATCTGAAGGGCGAGCCCACGGAATTCCTCCCCAGCCCGCATGTGTGTGCTGAACTTGGAAGCCCTGCAGTGACTGTCTAGCAGGCAAGTCTGGAAGGCCAAAGGCCCTTGGAATCATTTGCATCCTGAGCCCTTTGGTGCAGGGCCAGATCGGAAGTGCGTGCGGGGCTTCGTCATGGGGAATTCCCGGAGAAAAGTGTCGGTGGTGGGATGTCGGGAGTGGGAGTGAGCACGCCCTGGGACGGCTCAGCCAATGAGGAGCTTGCGCGTGCGGGGGTGGGGCTGTGGGAAAGCCATGAAAGGCCCGAGGGGGCGGGGCCCAGGCCCTTTCTCAGAGAAGCACCCTCTGAGGGAAGGAGGCTTGGTTGTGCAGAGGCAGGTAGGAGATGGAAAGACGCGTGGGCCTTGTTTGCAGAGACCCGGGGGCTGCTTCTGCGCACGGGGGAGGTGCATGTCCGTCTCCCTTCAACGTCTTCCCCGGAGGGCAAGGTTGTCGGCCCAGCGCCGCTGGTGCGGATGCCCTTCGGGAACCCTGTGTCCGTGAGGGGCCGTCGCCGGTGGTCGGGCGGCCCCAGCGGGGTGACTTGGCTCCTGGGTCAGCAGGGCTGGCGCCTGGCCACCAAGTCGCCCTGAGTTGCAGGGGGCCGTGGGGGGTCGGGGCTGGGCTTCAGAATCTGGGGAACACCTGCCACGTGAATGCAGCGCTGCAGTGTCTGAGCCACACGCCGCCCCTGGCCGGCTGGATGGTGTCCCAGCAGCACGCCACCCTCTGTCCGGCCAGCACCTCCTGCACGCTCTGTGCCGTGCGAGCTCACTGGACCCGAGCCCTCCTTCACCCGGGAGAGGTGATCTGGCCCCGCAAGCACCTGCTGGCGGGCTTCCACAGACACCAGCAGGACGATGCCCACGAGTTTCTGATATTCACTCTGAATGCCATGCAGCAAGGGTGCTTGAGTGCATCGCAGCCGTCGGGCCATCCCTCCGAGGACACCACCCTCATCCGGCAGATCTTCGGCGGGACTTGGAGGTCTCAGATCCAGTGTGTCCACCGCCTCGGAGTCTCGGACACGTTTGCCCCTTATCTGGACATCAGCCTGGATATCACGGCGGCTCAGAGTGTGGAACAAGCTCTGAGAGAGCTGGTGAAGCCCGAGAAGCTGGACGCTGAAAACGCCTATGACTGTGGCGTTTGTCTCCGGAAGGTGCCTGCCACCAAGAGGTTGACTTTGCACAGCACGTCCCAGGTCGTGGTGCTGGTGCTGAAGCGGTTGACACAGGTGAGCGGGGCCAAAAGGGCTCAGGAAGTGCGCTATCCCCAGTGCCTCGGCCTGCAGCCCTACACGTCTGAGCGGAAGGCAGGGCCACTGGGCTACGTGCTCTATGCCGTGCTGGTGCACTCCGAGTGGAGCTGTGAGCGAGGACACTACTTTTCTTACGTGCGAGCGGGCAACAGCCAGTGGTATAAGATGGACGATGCCAAGGTGAGCGCCTGTGACGAGAGTGCTGCCCTGAGCCAGAGAGCCTACGTGCTCTTCTACTCCCGGGAGGGTGTGTGGCAAGGGGGTGCTGGGGGAGGGGCAGCGGCCCCCCTCACGGCTGACCCCACACACCCCGGGGAGCCTGACCGCGCCGGCCCCGGGGAGCCTGCGGGAGTCGCCAGCCGCAGAGCTCCTGGGTCGCAGGTGTCCACGGGGGACACAGAGGTCGAAGGAATCAGCTTAGAGCAGTGGAGACGCCTCCAAGAGCAGAAACGGCCGAAGCCGACCTTCGACCTCCGGAAGACCCAGTCAGCCCTGCCTGCCGGTGCAGTCGTGATTCACCAGTCCAACCACGGAGGAGGGAGACACGGCAAGCTGCCTGAACAGGAGCATGACCGGCTCGGCCATTCCAGCATGGACAGCCCGCCTCCGGGCCTCACGAGCGTTGGCAACGGCCCTTATGCCAGCGGGAGGGCCCGAGCGACCAAGAGGAAGAACAAGAAGCCGAGGCCATCTCTGGGGCTGTGGCTCTGAGGTAGGCTCTGAGGCACATGCGTGAAGACGCCCAGGCACACTCTGCGTGCGGCACGCCCTGTGTGACCCACCAAGTGTTCCGGCGAGGAGCGAGTTCCTCTCGGCAGTGTGGCTGGTGCAGCCTCCTGGAAAAAGGCGGGGCCTGCAGTGTGCCCGGGGCCACGGTGTTCACCTGGATCGCGCTGAGCAGCCGAGCTCTCGAGGGCTGGCTCTGCTGGGAAGTTCCTGGAGAACATGGGGTGCGTGACTGGGTCTGAGCACGATCCGAGGGCCTCACTCTTCTGCGGGGGTGGGAGAGTCCTCTCTGGACGGGACTTTGGGTGTGGGTTTGCCTTTCTTTCCCCGTCTGCATTCTCTGGCCGCACCGCTGGCCTCTGGTGAGTGATGCGGCAGGGAGACTTCTCCCAGAACGCCCACAGCCAACGGAGCAAGGAGACGATCTCCTGAGCCCTCCGGGGTGCAGGGAGGAGCGGGTGCAGGTCCGTGAATCATCTCCTTCTGGCCGGTCAGGCTCTCGATAACGCCCCACACGTCGAGCAGTGTCCGGGGAGAAGATGGGCGACCAGGCTCTATATGTGGAATGTCCTTGGGAGGTGTAGTGCTACTTGGGAAAGGGAGCTCCGGCAGGAATGACGCAGGGATGTGTTCGTCACCGGCAGGACGCTCGTGCCAGAGTTGCCTGGGCTCCATTTCCAGTGCAAGGAGTCTGCTGCAGAACCTCCAAGTGCCAAATGGGACAAGTGATTCACCGTGCCACGAGCACCAGCACCAGCACCACCGGCACCAACACGAAGGCCAAGGGGAGAAAGGCGACCCATGGAGTCCCAAAGAAACTTCTCCACCAGCATGGCACAGGGGCCTAAGTGGAGATGGGTCATGCAACCATTGCTTTCTGAAAGCAAAGGTCCTCCCCGCACTGAGAAAAGACCCAAGCCCGCCCTAGATTGTGAGAGCAAGACAACTGGACATCCGACTCTGCCCATCCTACCTGTCAGTCAGTTGTCTCGTCCAGCTTGGCCCCGGACAAAAGCGGGTGGACGCCATGAGACGCGGCCGGCCTCTGAAGTGTCTGGGGGGGTGGGGAAACTGTCCTCTCCTAGCTGCTTTCCCGCCTGCCTCGTGATCCCGTGACCTGGTGGAGGGGCGCCCGAGGACCCTTATCAATCCCCTCTTGCGGTTTCTTTCTTTCTCTTGGTTGCCGGCTTCAAACCCAAAACGGTGGGCCTGGAATTAGCGATTTAGCATCTCGGACCTAGAGGGACAAGTGTGGCTCCTGACCGCGCTAGTCGGCTTGGCAAGGAACAGAGAACGTTCCGCTGGCTTTTTCCCCCCGCACGGTTACCTACAAAGCACCGTGCCCACCACACGCAGAGAGGAAAAAGAATGATGAGCAGTACCTTCGCCCAAGAACACAAACAAGCGTGCCCTGGACGAGGAAGTCGAGCCACCCACAGGCCGCCCTCAGTATCACCACCAGTCTTCCTCTGCCCCATCGCCTCAAGTGAACTTACTCCTTGCCCCATCTACACCCTCTGAAGAAGAAGACGAAGAAGAAGAAGAAGGAGCAGAAGAAGGAGAAGGAGAAGGAGGTGAAGAAGTTGAAGAAGGAGAAGAACAGTGATTGGAATGGCGTGGCAGAGGGAAGGGGAATGTCGCCTGATGCTGGGGGAAATCCGTTGAAAAGAGAGACAAATACTGGCTGATTTGCCTTCTCTGTGCCATAGGAAGGAGGCAAAAGGACAGCAAGTGTGTGAGGACGTGCGTCATAAAGCACAAAGCAGTGGGGTCCTGGGATGGGATGGGGCAGCGGGAGGTGGGAGGGGTGCAATAGGCTAAGGAAGAAAGCGGGGTCAGGACCGTCTTTTCCTAGTAAGGATCAACGCAATCACCACATCAGCTATGGCAAACCCATGGACTGTGGAACGCCCGAAGTGTTGGAAGGCAAGCACAATATCCAGGTCGGCAGAGCAAACAAACATACATGTCACACGCCAAGAAGGAAAGCAACAGTCATCCTCCTCCAGGAGGGAAATCTCTTTATACCTTACGTTATAGTGCGTTTTGAGCCCCTACATTGGAAAGATGACTCTAGAAGTCAACTAGTGTAATTAAGGTAGAAACAGAGAATAATAACAAGAAAAAATAAATAAATAAATAAAATGAACAGAAAATACAAAAAAAAAATAAAAATGAAAAATGAACGAATACCCCCCCCCCTCAAAAAAAAGAAAGAAATAATAAACAAGACAACTAAGGTTGAAAAGGAGCTGAAGAAATGAATCCAAGTTTCAGCGAGCCTGTGTCTTTCTGAAGGAGCTCGCCTTGGAACATGACCTCCGGCCCTGAAGGGAGAAAAGCATATGTGCTACAGTCGCGGCATGTTTTGGTGGCAGGACCCTGATCGCTAGAAGAGTGGCTCATGAGAAAGCACAGAGATTGGAGTGGACCTCAGTCGGGAGCAAAGTTGAGGCAAGGGTTTCTTGTTGTCTGGGGTGGGGTTGTCCTCAGGCAGGGGACTGGGGTGGGGAGAGCCCTCAAGGGGAGAGGGTAGGTGGGCAGACATGTGTTTCCACAAGTGTGTTAGGATCTGAAGGGCGAGCCCACGGAATTCCTCCCCAGCCCGCATGTGTGTGCTGAACTTGGAAGCCCTGCAGTGACTGTCTAGCAGGCAAGTCTGGAAGGCCAAAGGCCCTTGGAATCATTTGCATCCTGAGCCCTTTGGTGCAGGGCCAGATCGGAAGTGCGTGCGGGGCTTCGTCATGGGGAATTCCCGGAGAAAAGTGTCGGTGGTGGGATGTCGGGAGTGGGAGTGAGCACGCCCTGGGACGCCTCAGCCAATGAGGAGCTTGCGCGTGCGGGGGTGGGGCTGTGGGAAAGCCATGAAAGGCCCGAGGGGGCGGGGCCCAGGCCCTTTCTCAGAGAAGCACCCTCTGAGGGAAGGAGGCTTCGTTGTGCAGAGGCAGGTAGGAGATGGAAAGACGCGTGGGCCTTGTTTGCAGAGACCCGGGGGCTGCTTCTGCGCACGGGGGAGGTGCATGTCCGGCTCCCTTCAACGTCTTCCCCGGAGGGCAAGGTTGTCGGCCCAGCGCCGCTGGTGCGGATGCCCTTCGGGAACCCTGTGTCCGTGAGGGGCCGTCGCCGGTGGTCGGGCGGCCCCAGCGGGGTGACTTGGCTCCTGGGTCAGCAGGGCTGGCGCCTGGCCACCAAGTCGCCCTGAGTTGCAGGGGGCCGTGGGGGGTCGGGGCTGGGCTTCAGAATCTGGGGAACACCTGCCACGTGAATGCAGCGCTGCAGTGTCTGAGCCACACGCCGCCCCTGGCCGGCTGGATGGTGTCCCAGCAGCACGCCACCCTCTGTCCGGCCAGCACCTCCTGCACGCTCTGTGCCGTGCGAGCTCACTGGACCCGAGCCCTCCTTCACCCGGGAGAGGTGATCTGGCCCCGCAAGCACCTGCTGGCGGGCTTCCACAGACACCAGCAGGACGATGCCCACGAGTTTCTGATATTCACTCTGAATGCCATGCAGCAAGGGTGCTTGAGTGCATCGCAGCCGTCGGGCCATCCCTCCGAGGACACCACCCTCATCCGGCAGATCTTCGGCGGGACTTGGAGGTCTCAGATCCAGTGTGTCCACCGCCTCGGAGTCTCGGACACGTTTGCCCCTTATCTGGACATCAGCCTGGACATCACGGCGGCTCAGAGTGTGGAACAAGCTCTGAGAGAGCTGGTGAAGCCCGAGAAGCTGGACGCTGAAAACGCCTATGACTGTGGCGTTTGTCTCCGGAAGGTGCCTGCCACCAAGAGGTTGACTTTGCACAGCACGTCCCAGGTCGTGGTGCTGGTGCTGAAGCGGTTGACACAGGTGAGCGGGGCCAAAAGGGCTCAGGAAGTGCGCTATCCCCAGTGCCTCGGCCTGCAGCCCTACACGTCTGAGGGGAAGGCAGGGCCACTGGGCTACGTGCTCTATGCCGTGCTGGTGCACTCCGAGTGGAGCTGTGAGCGAGGACACTACTTTTCTTACGTGCGAGCGGGCAACAGCCAGTGGTATAAGATGGACGATGCCAAGGTGAGCGCCTGTGACCAGAGTGCTGCTCTGAGCCAGAGCGCCTACGTGCTCTTCTACTCCCGGGAGGGTGCGTGGCAAGGGGGTGCTGGGGGAGGGGCAGCGGCCCCCCTCACGGCTGACCCCACACACCCCGGGGAGCCTGACCGCTCCGGCCCCGGGGAGCCTGCGGGGGTCGCCAGCCGCAGAGCTCCTGGGTCGCAGGTGTCCACGAGGGACACAGAGGTCGAAGGAATCAGCTTAGAGCAGTGGAGACGCCTCCAAGAGCAGAAGCGGCCGAAGCCGACCTTCGACCTCCGGAAGACCCAGTCAGCCCTGCCTGCCGGCGCAGTCGTGATTCACTAGTCCACACACGGAGGAGGGAGACACGGCAAGCTGCCTGAACAGGAGCATGACCGGCTCGGCCATTCCAGCATGGACAGCCCGCCTCCGGGCCTCACGAGCGTTGGCAACGGCCCTTATGCCAGCGGGAGGGCCCGAGCGACCAAGAGGAAGAACAAGAAGCCGCGGCCATCTCTGGGGCTGTGGCTCTGAGGTAGGCTCTGAGGCACATGCGTGAAGACGCCCAGGCACACTCTGCGTGCGGCACGCCCTGTGTGACCCACCAAGTGTTCCGGCGAGGAGCGAGTTCCTCTCGGCGGTGTGGCTGGTGCAGCCTCCTGGAAAAAGGCGGGGCCTGCAGTGTGCCCGGGGCCACGGTGTTCACCTGGATCGCGCTGAGCAGCCGAGCTCTCGAGGGCTGGCTCTGCTGGGAAGTTCCTGGAGAGCATGGGGTGCGTGACCGGGTCTGAGCACGATCCGAGGGCCTCACTCTTCTGCGGGGGTGGGAGAGTCCTCTCTGGACGGGACTTTGGGTGTGGGTTTGCCTTTCTTTCCCCGTCTGCATTCTCTGGCCGCACCGCTGGCCTCTGGTGAGTGATGCGGCAGGGAGACGCCTCCCAGTACGCCCACAGCCAACGGAGCAAGGAGACGATCTCCTGAGCCCTCCAGGGTGCAGGGAGGAGCGGGTGCAGGTCCGTGAATCATCTTCTTCTAGCCGGTCAGGCTCTCGATAACGCCCCACACGTCGAGCAGGGTCCGGGGAGAAGATGGGCGACCAGGCTCTATATGTGGAATGTCCTTGGGAGGTGTAGTGCTACTTGGGAAAGGGAGCTCCGGCAGGAATGACGCAGGGATGTGTTCGTCACCGGCAGGATGCTCGTGCCAGAGTTGCCTGGGCTCCATTTCCAGTGCAAGGAGTCTGCTGCAGAACCTCCAAGTGCCGAACGGGACAAGTGATTCACCGTGCCACGAGCACCAGCACCAGCACCACCGGCACCAACACGAAGGCCAAGGGGAGAAAGGCGACCCATGGAGTCCCAAAGAAACTTCTCCACCAGCATGGCACAGGGGCCTAAGTGGAGATGGGTCATGCAACCATTGCTTTCTGAAAGCAAAGGTCCTCCCCGCACTGAGGAAAGACCCAAGCCCGCCCTAGATTGTGAGAGCAAGACAACTGGACATCCGACTCTGCCCATCCTACCTGTCAGTCAGTTGTCTCGTCCAGCTTGGCCCCGGACAAAAGCGGGTGGACGCTATGAGACGCGGCCGGCCTCTGAAGTGTCTGGGGCGGTGGGGAAACTGTCGTCTCCTAGCTGCTTTCCCGCCTGCCTCGTGATTCCGTGACCTGGTGGAGGGGCGCCTGAGGACCCTTATCAATCCCCTCTTGCGGTTTCTTTCTTTCTCTTGGTTGCCGGCTTCAAACCCATAACGGTGGACCTGGAATTAGCGATTTAGCATCTCGGACCTAGAGGGACAAGTGTGGCTCCTGACCGCGCTAGTCGGCTTGGCAAGGAACAGAGAACGTTCCGCTGGCTTTTTGTCCCGCACGGTTACCTACAAAGCACCATGCCCACCACACGCAGAGAGGAAAAAGAATGATGAGCAGTACCTTCGCCCAAGAACACAAACAAGCGTGCCCTGGACGAGGAAGTCGAGCCACCCACAGGCCGCCCTCAGTATCACCACCAGTCTTCCTCTGCCCCATCGCCTCAAATGAACTTACTCCTTGCCCCATCTACACCCTCTGAAGAAGAAGACGAAGAAGAAGAAGAAGGAGCAGAAGAAGGAGAAGGAGAAGGAGGTGAAGAAGTTGAAGAAGAAGAAGAACAGTGATTGGAATGGCGTGGCAGAGGGAAGGGGAATGTCGCCTGATGCTGGGGGAAATCCGTTGAAAAGAGAGACAAATACTGGCTGATCTGCCTTCTCTGTGCCATAGGAAGGAGGCAAAAGGACAGCAAGTGTGTGAGCACGTGCGTCATAAAGCACAAAGCAGTGGGGTCCTGGGATGGGATGGGGCAGCGGCAGGTGGGAGGGGTGCAATAGGCTAAGGAAGAAAGCGGGGCCAGGACCGTCTTTTCCTAGTAAGGAACAACGGAATCACCACATCAGCTATGGCAAACCCATGGACTGTGGAACGCCCGTAGTGTTGGAAGGCAAGCACAATATCCAGGTCGGCAGAGCAAACAAACATACATGTCACACGCCAAGAAGGAAAGCAACAGTCATCCTCCTCCAGGAGGGAAATCTCTTTATACCTTACGTTATAGTGCGTTTTGAGCCCCTACATTGGAAAGATGACTCTAGAAGTCAACTAGTGTAATTAAGGTAGAAACAGAGAATAATAACAAGCAAAAAATAAATAAAGAAAGAAAATGAACAGAAAATACGAAAAAAAAAATAAAAAATAAAAAATGAACGAATACCCCCCCCAAAAAAAGAAAGAAATAATAAACAAGACAACTAAGGTTGAAAAGGAGCTGAGGAAATGAATCCAAAGTTTCAGCGAGCCTGTGGCTTTCTGAAGGAGCTCGCTTTGGAACATGACCTCCGGCCCTGAAGGGAGAAAATCATATGTGCTACAGTCGCGGCATGTTTTGGTGGCAGGACCCTGAACGCTAGAAGAGTGGCTCATGAGAAAGCACAGAAATTGGAATGGACCTCAGTCGAGAGCAAAGTTGAGGCAAGGGTTTCTTGTTGTCTGGGGAGGGGTTGTCCTCAGGCAGGGGACTGGGGTGGGGAGAGCCCTCAAGGGGAGAGGGTAGGTGGGCAGACATGTGTTTCCACAAGTGTGTTAGGATCTGAAGGGCGAGCCCACGGAATTCCTCCCCAGCCCGCATGTGTGTGCTGAACTTGGAAGCCCTGCAGTGACTGTCTAGCAGGCAAGTCTGGAAGGCCAAAGGCCCTTGGAATCATTTGCATCCTGAGCCCTTTGGTGCAGGGCCAGATCGGAAGTGCGTGCGGGGCTTCGTCATGGGGAATTCCCGGAGAAAAGTGTCGGTGGTGGGATGTCGGGAGTGGGAGTGAGCACGCCCTGGGACGCCTCAGCCAATGAGGAGCTTGCGCGTGCGGGGGTGGGGCTGTGGGAAAGCCATGAAAGGCCCGAGGGGGCGGGGCCCAGGCCCTTTCTCAGAGAAGCACCCTCTGAGGGAAGGAGGCTTGGTTGTGCAGAGGCAGGTAGGAGATGGAAAGACGCGTGGGCCTTGTTTGCAGAGACCCGGGGACTGCTTCTGCGCACGGGGGAGGTGCATGTCCGGCTCCCTTCAACGTCTTCCCCGGAGGGCAAGGTTGTCGGCCCAGCGCCGCTGGTGCGGATGCCCTTCGGGAACCCTGTGTCCGTGAGGGGCCGTCGCCGGTGGTCGGGCGGCCCCAGCGGGGTGACTTGGCTCCTGGGTCAGCAGGGCTGGCGCCTGGCCACCAAGTCGCCCTGAGTTGCAGGGGGCCGTGGGGGGTCGGGGCTGGGCTTCAGAATCTGGGGAACACCTGCCACGTGAATGCAGCGCTGCAGTGTCTGAGCCACACGCCGCCCCTGGCCGGCTGGATGGTGTCCCAGCAGCACGCCACCCTCTGTCCGGCCAGCACCTCCTGCACGCTCTGTGCCGAGCGAGCTCACTGGACCTGACCCTCCTTCACCCGGGAGAGGTGATCTGGCCCCGCAAGCACCTGCTGGCGGGCTTCCACAGACACCAGCAGGACGATGCCCACGAGTTTCTGATATTCACTCTGAATGCCATGCAGCAAGGGTGCTTGAGTGCATCGCAGCCGTCGGGCCATCCCTCCGAGGACACCACCCTCATCCGGCAGATCTTCAGCGGGACTTGGAGGTCTCAGATCCAGTGTGTCCACCGCCTCGGAGTCTCGGACACGTTTCTCCCTTATCTGGACATCAGCCTGGATATCACGGCGGCTCTGAGTGTGGAACAAGCTCTGAGAGAGCTGGTGAAGCCTGAGAAGCTGGACGCTGCAAACGCCTATGACTGTGGCGTTTTTCTCCGGAAGGTGCCTGCCACCAAGAGGTTGACTTTGCACAGCACGTCCCAGGTCCTGGTGCTGGTGCTGAAGCGGTTGACACAGGTGAGCGGGGCCAAAAGGGCTCAGGAAGTGCGCTATCCCCAGTGCCTCGGCCTGCAGCCCTACACGTCTGAGCGGAAGGCAGGGCCACTGGCCTACGTGCTCTATGCCGTGCTGGTGCACTCCGGGTGGAGCTGTGAGCGAGGACACTACTTTTCTTACGTGCGAGTGGGCAACAGCCAGTGGTATAAGATGGACGATGCCAAGGTGAGCGCCTGTGACGAGAGTGCTGCCCTGAGCCAGAGCGCCTACGTGCTCTTCTACTCCCGGGAGGGTGCGTGGCAAGGGGGTGCTGGGGGAGGGGCAGCGGCCCCCCTCACGGCTGACCCCACACACCCCGGGGAGCCTGACCCCGCCGGCCCCGGGGAGCCTGCGGGAGACGCCAGCCGCAGAGCTCCTGGGTCACAGGTGTCCACGGGGGACACAGAGGTCGAAGGAATCAGCTTAGAGCAGTGGAGACGCCTCCAAGAGCAGAAGCGGCCGAAGCCGACCTTCGACCTCCGGAAGACCCAGTCAGCCTTGCCTGCCAGCGCAGTCGTGATTCACCAGTCCAACCACGGAGGAGGGAGACACGGCAAGCTGCCTGAACAGGAGCATGACCGGCTCGGCCATTCCAGCATGGACAGCCCGCCTCCGGGCCTCACGAGCGTTGGCAACGGCCCTTATGCCAGCGGGAGGGCCCGAGCGACCAAGAGGAAGAACAAGAAGCCGCGGCCATCTCTGGGGCTGTGGCTCTGAAGTAGGCTCTGAGGCACATGCGTGAAGACGCCCAGGCACACTCTGCGTGCGGCACGCCCTGTGTGACCCACCAAGTGTTCCGGCGAGGAGCGAGTTCCTCTCGGCGGTGTGGCTGGTGCAGCCTCCTGGAAAAAGGCGGGGCCTGCAGTGTGCCCGGGGCCACGGTGTTCACCTGGATCGCGCTGAGCAGCCGAGCTCTCGAGGGCTGGCTCTGCTGGGAAGTTCCTGGAGAGCATGGGGTGCGTGACCGGGTCTGAGCACGATCCGAGGGCCTCACTCTTCTGCGGGGGTGGGAGAGTCCTCTCTGGACGGGACTTTGGGTGTGGGTTTGCCTTTCTTTCCCCGTCTGCATTCTCTGGCCGCACCGCTGGCCTCTGGTGAGTGATGCGGCAGGGAGACGCCTCCCAGTACGCCCACAGCCAACGGAGCAAGGAGACGAGCTCCTGAGCCCTCCGGGGTGCAGGGAGGAGCGGGTGCAGGTCCGTGAATCATCTCCTTCTGGCCGGTCAGGCTCTCGAAAACGCCCCACACGTCGAGCAGGGTCCGGGGAGAAGATGGGCGACCAGGCTCTATATGTGGAATGTCCTTGGGAGGTGTAGTGCTACTTGGGAAAGGGACCTCCGGCAGGAATGACTCAGGGATGTGTTCGTCACCGGCAGGACGCTCGTGCCAGAGTTGCCTGGGCTCCATTTCCAGTGCAAGGAGTCTGCTGCAGAACCTCCAAGTGCCAAACGGGACAAGTGATTCACCGTGCCACGAGCACCAGCACCAGCACCACCGGCACCAACACGAAGGCCAAGGGGAGAAAGGCGACCCATGGAGTCCCAAAGAAACTTCTCCACCAGCATGGCACAGGGGCCTAAGTGGAGATGGGTCATGCAACCATTGCTTTCTGAAAGCAAAGGTCCTCCCCGCACTGAGGAAAGACCCAAGCCCGCCCTAGATTGTGAGAGCAAGACAACTGGACATCCGACTCTGCCCATCCTACCTGTCAGTCAGTTGTCTCGTCCAGCTTGGCCCCGGACAAAAGCGGGTGGACGCCATGAGACGCGGCCGGCCTCTGAAGTGTCTGGGGCGGTGGGGAAACTGTCGTCTCCTAGCTGCTTTCCCGCCTGCCTCGTGATCCCGTGACCTGGTGGAGGGGCGCCCGAGGACCCTTATCAATCCCCTCTTGCAGTTTCTCTCTTTCTCTTGGTTGCCGGCTTCAAACCCAAAACGGTGGACCTGGAATTAGCGATTTAGCATCTCGGACCTAGAGGGACAAGTGTGGCTCCTGACCGCGCTAGTCGGCTTGGCAAGGAACAGAGAACGTTCCGCTGGCTTTTTCCCCCCGCACGGTTACCTACAAAGCACCGTGCCCACCACACGCAGAGAGGAAGAAGAATGATGAGCAGTATCTTTGCCCAAGAACACAAACAAGCGTGCCCTGGACGAGGAAGTCGAGCCACCCACAGGCCGTCCTCAGTATCACCACCAGTCTTCCTCTGCCCCATCGCCTCAAATGAACTTACTCCTTGCCCCTTCTACACCCTCTGAAGAAGAAGACGAAGAAGAAGAAGAAGGAGCAGAAGAAGGAGAAGGAGAAGGAGGTGAAGAAGTTGAAGAAGGAGAAGAACAGTGATTGGAATGGCATGGCAGAGGGAAGGGGAATGTCGCCTGATGCTGGGGGAAATCCGTTGAAAAGAGAGACAAATACTGGCTGATCTGCCTTCTCTGTGCCATAGGAAGGAGGCAAAAGGACAGCAAGTGTGTGAGCACGTGTGTCATAAAGCACAAAGCAGTGGGGTCCTGGGATGGGATGGGGCAGCGGGAGGTGGGAGGGGTGCAATAGGCTAAGGAAGAAAGCGGGGTCAGGACCGTCTTTTCCTAGTAAGGATCAACGGAATCACCACATCAGCTATGGCAAACCCATGGACTGTGGAACGCCCGTAGTGTTGGAAGGCAAGCACAATATCCAGGTCGGCAGAGCAAACAAACAGACATGTCACACGCCAAGAAGGAAAGCAACAGTCATCCTCCTCCAGGAGGGAAATCTCTTTATACCTTACGTTATAGTGCGTTTTGAGCCCCTACATTGGAAAGATGACTCTAGAAGTCAACTAGTGTAATTAAGGTAGAAACAGAGAATAATAACAAGCAAAAAATAAATAAAGAAAGAAAATGAACAGAAAATACGAAAAAAAAATAAAAAATAAAAAATGAACGAATACCCCCCCCCAAAAAAAAGAAAGAAATAATAAACAAGACAACTAAGGTTGAAAAGGAGCTGAAGAAATGAATCCAAAGTTTCAGCGAGCCTGTGTCTTTCTGAAGGAGCTCGCTTTGGAACATGACCTCCGGCCCTGAAGGGAGAAAATCATATGTGCTACAGTCGCGGCATGTTTTGGTGGCAGGACCCTGAACGCTAGAAGAGTGGCTCATGAGAAAGCACAGAAATTGGAGTGGACCTCAGTCGGGAGCAAAGTTGAGGCAAGGGTTTCTTGTTGTCTGGGGAGGGGTTGTCCTCAGGCAGGGGACTGGGGTGGGGAGAGCCCTCAAGGGGAGAGGGGAGGTGGGCAGACATGTGTTTCCACAAGTGTGTTAGGATCTGAAGGGCGAGCCCACGGAATTCCTCCCCAGCCCGCATGTGTGTGCTGAAATTGGAAGTCCTGCAGTGACTGTCTAGCAGGCAAGTCTGGAAGGCCAAAGGCCCTTGGAATCATTTGCATCCTGAGCCCTTTGGTGCAGGGCCAGATCGGAAGTGCGTGCGGGGCTTCGTCATGGGGAATTCCCGGAGAAAAGTGTCGGTGGTGGGATGTCGGGAGTGGGAGTGAGCACGCCCTGGGACGCCTCAGCCAATGAGGAGCTTGCGCGTGCGGGGGTGGGGCTGTGGGAAAGCCATGAAAGGCCCGAGGGGGCGGGGCCCAGGCCCTTTCTCAGAGAAGCACCCTCTGAGGGAAGGAGGCTTCGTTGTGCAGAGGCAGGTAGGAGATGGAAAGACGCGTGGGCCTTGTTTGCAGAGACCCGGGGGCTGCTTCTGCGCACGGGGGAGGTGCATGTCCGTCTCCCTTCAACGTCTTCCCCGGAGGGCAAGGTTGTCGGCCCAGCGCCGCTGGTGCGGATGCCCTTCGGGAACCCTGTGTCCGTGAGGGGCCGTCGCCGGTGGTCGGGCGGCCCCAGCGGGGTGACTTGGCTCCTGGGTCAGCAGGGCTGGCGCCTGGCCACCAAGTCGCCCTGAGTTGCAGGGGGCCGTGGGGGGTCGGGGCTGGGCTTCAGAATCTGGGGAACACCTGCCACGTGAATGCAGCGCTGCAGTGTCTGAGCCACACGCCGCCCCTGGCCGGCTGGATGGTGTCCCAGCAGCACGCCACCCTCTGTCCGGCCAGCACCTCCTGCACGCTCTGTGCCGTGCGAGCTCACTGGACCCGAGCCCTCCTTCACCCGGGAGAGGTGATCTGGCCCCGCAAGCACCTGCTGGCGGGCTTCCACAGACACCAGCAGGACGATGCCCACGAGTTTCTGATATTCACTCTGAATGCCATGCAGCAAGGGTGCTTGAGTGCATCGCAGCCGTCGGGCCATCCCTCCGAGGACACCACCCTCATCCGGCAGATCTTCGGCGGGACTTGGAGGTCTCAGATCCAGTGTGTCCACCGCCTCGGAGTCTCGGACACGTTTGCCCCTTATCTGGACATCAGCCTGGATATCACGGCGGCTCAGAGTGTGGAACAAGCTCTGAGAGAGCTGGTGAAGCCCGAGAAGCTGGACGCTGAAAACGCCTATGACTGTGGCGTTTGTCTCCGGAAGGTGCCTGCCACCAAGAGGTTGACTTTGCACAGCACGTCCCAGGTCCTGGTGCTGGTGCTGAAGCGGTTGACACAGGTGAGCGGGGCCAAAAGGGCTCAGGAAGTGCGCTATCCCCAGTGCCTCGGCCTGCAGCCCTACACGTCTGAGCGGAAGGCAGGGCCACTGGGCTACGTGCTCTATGCCGTGCTGGTGCACTCCGGGTGGAGCTGTGAGCGAGGACACTACTTTTCTTACGTGCGAGCGGGCAACAGCCAGTGGTATAAGATGGACGATGCCAAGGTGAGCGCCTGTGACGAGAGTGCTGCCCTGAGCCAGAGCGCCTACGTGCTCTTCTACTCCCGGGAGGGTGCGTGGCAAGGGGGTGCTGGGGGAGGGGCAGCGGCCCCCCTCACGGCTGACCTCACACACCCCGGGGAGCCTGACCCCGCCGGCCCCGGGGAGCCTGCGGGAGTCGCCAGCCGCAGAGCTCCTGGGTCGCAGGTGTCCACGGGGGACCCAGAGGTCGAAGGAATCAGCTTAGAGCAGTGGAGACGCCTCCAAGAGCAGAAGCGGCCGAAGCCGACCTTCGACCTCCGGAAGACCCAGTCAGCCCTGCCTGCCGGCGCAGTCGTGATTCACCAGTCCAGCCACGGAGGAGGGAGACACGGCAAGCTGCCTGAACAGGAGCATGACCGGCTCGGCCATTCCAGCATGGACAGCCCGCCTCCGGGCCTCACGAGCGTTGGCAACGGCCCTTATGCCAGCGGGAGGGCCCGAGCGACCAAGAGGAAGAACAAGAAGCCGCGGCCATCTCTGGGGCTGTGGCTCTGAGGTAGGCTCTGAGGCACATGCGTGAAGACGCCCAGGCACACTCTGCGTGCGGCACGCCCTGTGTGACCCACCAAGTGTTCCGGCGAGGAGCGAGTTCCTCTCGGCGGTGTGGCTGGTGCAGCCTCCTGGAAAAAGGCGGGGCCTGCAGTGTGCCCGGGGCCACGGTGTTCACCTGGATCGCGCTGAGCAGCCGAGCTCTCGAGGGCTGGCTCTGCTGGGAAGTTCCTGGAGAGCATGGGGTGCGTGACCGGGTCTGAGCACGATCCGAGGGCCTCACTCTTCTGCGGGGGTGGGAGAGTCCTCTCTGGACGGGACTTTGGGTGTGGGTTTGCCTTTCTTTCCCCGTCTGCATTCTCTGGCCGCACCGCTGGCCTCTGGTGAGTGATGCGGCAGGGAGACGCCTCCCAGTACGCCCACAGCCAACGGAGCAAGGAGACGATCTCCTGAGCCCTCCAGGGTGCAGGGAGGAGCGGGTGCAGGTCCGTGAATCATCTTCTTCTAGCCGGTCAGGCTCTCGATAACGCCCCACACGTCGAGCAGGGTCCGGGGAGAAGATGGGCGACCAGGCTCTATATGTGGAATGTCCTTGGGAGGTGTAGTGCTACTTGGGAAAGGGAGCTCCGGCAGGAATGACGCAGGGATGTGTTCGTCACCGGCAGGATGCTCGTGCCAGAGTTGCCTGGGCTCCATTTCCAGTGCAAGGAGTCTGCTGCAGAACCTCCAAGTGCCGAACGGGACAAGTGATTCACCGTGCCACGAGCACCAGCACCAGCACCACCGGCACCAACACGAAGGCCAAGGGGAGAAAGGCGACCCATGGAGTCCCAAAGAAACTTCTCCACCAGCATGGCACAGGGGCCTAAGTGGAGATGGGTCATGCAACCATTGCTTTCTGAAAGCAAAGGTCCTCCCCGCACTGAGGAAAGACCCAAGCCCGCCCTAGATTGTGAGAGCAAGACAACTGGACATCCGACTCTGCCCATCCTACCTGTCAGTCAGTTGTCTCGTCCAGCTTGGCCCCGGACAAAAGCGGGTGGACGCTATGAGACGCGGCCGGCCTCTGAAGTGTCTGGGGCGGTGGGGAAACTGTCGTCTCCTAGCTGCTTTCCCGCCTGCCTCGTGATTCCGTGACCTGGTGGAGGGGCGCCTGAGGACCCTTATCAATCCCCTCTTGCGGTTTCTTTCTTTCTCTTGGTTGCCGGCTTCAAACCCATAACGGTGGACCTGGAATTAGCGATTTAGCATCTCGGACCTAGAGGGACAAGTGTGGCTCCTGACCGCGCTAGTCGGCTTGGCAAGGAACAGAGAACGTTCCGCTGGCTTTTTGTCCCGCACGGTTACCTACAAAGCACCATGCCCACCACACGCAGAGAGGAAAAAGAATGATGAGCAGTACCTTCGCCCAAGAACACAAACAAGCGTGCCCTGGACGAGGAAGTCGAGCCACCCACAGGCCGCCCTCAGTATCACCACCAGTCTTCCTCTGCCCCATCGCCTCAAATGAACTTACTCCTTGCCCCATCTACACCCTCTGAAGAAGAAGACGAAGAAGAAGAAGAAGGAGCAGAAGAAGGAGAAGGAGAAGGAGGTGAAGAAGTTGAAGAAGAAGAAGAACAGTGATTGGAATGGCGTGGCAGAGGGAAGGGGAATGTCGCCTGATGCTGGGGGAAATCCGTTGAAAAGAGAGACAAATACTGGCTGATCTGCCTTCTCTGTGCCATAGGAAGGAGGCAAAAGGACAGCAAGTGTGTGAGCACGTGCGTCATAAAGCACAAAGCAGTGGGGTCCTGGGATGGGATGGGGCAGCGGCAGGTGGGAGGGGTGCAATAGGCTAAGGAAGAAAGCGGGGCCAGGACCGTCTTTTCCTAGTAAGGAACAACGGAATCACCACATCAGCTATGGCAAACCCATGGACTGTGGAACGCCCGTAGTGTTGGAAGGCAAGCACAATATCCAGGTCGGCAGAGCAAACAAACATACATGTCACACGCCAAGAAGGAAAGCAACAGTCATCCTCCTCCAGGAGGGAAATCTCTTTATACCTTACGTTATAGTGCGTTTTGAGCCCCTACATTGGAAAGATGACTCTAGAAGTCAACTAGTGTAATTAAGGTAGAAACAGAGAATAATAACAAGCAAAAAATAAATAAAGAAAGAAAATGAACAGAAAATACGAAAAAAAAAATAAAAAATAAAAAATGAACGAATACCCCCCCCAAAAAAAGAAAGAAATAATAAACAAGACAACTAAGGTTGAAAAGGAGCTGAGGAAATGAATCCAAAGTTTCAGCGAGCCTGTGGCTTTCTGAAGGAGCTCGCTTTGGAACATGACCTCCGGCCCTGAAGGGAGAAAATCATATGTGCTACAGTCGCGGCATGTTTTGGTGGCAGGACCCTGAACGCTAGAAGAGTGGCTCATGAGAAAGCACAGAAATTGGAATGGACCTCAGTCGAGAGCAAAGTTGAGGCAAGGGTTTCTTGTTGTCTGGGGAGGGGTTGTCCTCAGGCAGGGGACTGGGGTGGGGAGAGCCCTCAAGGGGAGAGGGTAGGTGGGCAGACATGTGTTTCCACAAGTGTGTTAGGATCTGAAGGGCGAGCCCACGGAATTCCTCCCCAGCCCGCATGTGTGTGCTGAACTTGGAAGCCCTGCAGTGACTGTCTAGCAGGCAAGTCTGGAAGGCCAAAGGCCCTTGGAATCATTTGCATCCTGAGCCCTTTGGTGCAGGGCCAGATCGGAAGTGCGTGCGGGGCTTCGTCATGGGGAATTCCCGGAGAAAAGTGTCGGTGGTGGGATGTCGGGAGTGGGAGTGAGCACGCCCTGGGACGCCTCAGCCAATGAGGAGCTTGCGCGTGCGGGGGTGGGGCTGTGGGAAAGCCATGAAAGGCCCGAGGGGGCGGGGCCCAGGCCCTTTCTCAGAGAAGCACCCTCTGAGGGAAGGAGGCTTGGTTGTGCAGAGGCAGGTAGGAGATGGAAAGACGCGTGGGCCTTGTTTGCAGAGACCCGGGGACTGCTTCTGCGCACGGGGGAGGTGCATGTCCGGCTCCCTTCAACGTCTTCCCCGGAGGGCAAGGTTGTCGGCCCAGCGCCGCTGGTGCGGATGCCCTTCGGGAACCCTGTGTCCGTGAGGGGCCGTCGCCGGTGGTCGGGCGGCCCCAGCGGGGTGACTTGGCTCCTGGGTCAGCAGGGCTGGCGCCTGGCCACCAAGTCGCCCTGAGTTGCAGGGGGCCGTGGGGGGTCGGGGCTGGGCTTCAGAATCTGGGGAACACCTGCCACGTGAATGCAGCGCTGCAGTGTCTGAGCCACACGCCGCCCCTGGCCGGCTGGATGGTGTCCCAGCAGCACGCCACCCTCTGTCCGGCCAGCACCTCCTGCACGCTCTGTGCCGTGCGAGCTCACTGGACCCGAGCCCTCCTTCACCCGGGAGAGGTGATCTGGCCCCGCAAGCACCTGCTGGCGGGCTTCCACAGACACCAGCAGGACGATGCCCACGAGTTTCTGATATTCACTCTGAATGCCATGCAGCAAGGGTGCTTGAGTGCATCGCAGCCGTCGGGCCATCCCTCCGAGGACACCACCCTCATCCGGCAGATCTTCGGCGGGACTTGGAGGTCTCAGATCCAGTGTGTCCACCGCCTCGGAGTCTCGGACACGTTTGCCCCTTATCTGGACATCAGCCTGGATATCACGGCGGCTCAGAGTGTGGAACAAGCTCTGAGAGAGCTGGTGAAGCCCGAGAAGCTGGACGCTGAAAACGCCTATGACTGTGGCGTTTGTCTCCGGAAGGTGCCTGCCACCAAGAGGTTGACTTTGCACAGCACGTCCCAGGTCCTGGTGCTGGTGCTGAAGCGGTTGACACAGGTGAGCGGGGCCAAAAGGGCTCAGGAAGTGCGCTATCCCCAGTGCCTCGGCCTGCAGCCCTACACGTCTGAGCGGAAGGCAGGGCCACTGGGCTACGTGCTCTATGCCGTGCTGGTGCACTCCGGGTGGAGCTGTGAGCGAGGACACTACTTTTCTTACGTGCGAGCGGGCAACAGCCAGTGGTATAAGATGGACGATGCCAAGGTGAGCGCCTGTGACGAGAGTGCTGCCCTGAGCCAGAGCGCCTACGTGCTCTTCTACTCCCGGGAGGGTGCGTGGCAAGGGGGTGCTGGGGGAGGGGCAGCGGCCCCCCTCACGGCTGACCTCACACACCCCGGGGAGCCTGACCCCGCCGGCCCCGGGGAGCCTGCGGGAGTCGCCAGCCGCAGAGCTCCTGGGTCGCAGGTGTCCACGGGGGACCCAGAGGTCGAAGGAATCAGCTTAGAGCAGTGGAGACGCCTCCAAGAGCAGAAGCGGCCGAAGCCGACCTTCGACCTCCGGAAGACCCAGTCAGCCCTGCCTGCCGGCGCAGTCGTGATTCACCAGTCCAGCCACGGAGGAGGGAGACACGGCAAGCTGCCTGAACAGGAGCATGACCGGCTCGGCCATTCCAGCATGGACAGCCCGCCTCCGGGCCTCACGAGCGTTGGCAACGGCCCTTATGCCAGCGGGAGGGCCCGAGCGACCAAGAGGAAGAACAAGAAGCCGCGGCCATCTCTGGGGCTGTGGCTCTGAGGTAGGCTCTGAGGCACATGCGTGAAGACGCCCAGGCACACTCTGCGTGCGGCACGCCCTGTGTGACCCACCAAGTGTTCCGGCGAGGAGCGAGTTCCTCTCGGCGGTGTGGCTGGTGCAGCCTCCTGGAAAAAGGCGGGGCCTGCAGTGTGCCCGGGGCCACGGTGTTCACCTGGATCGCGCTGAGCAGCCGAGCTCTCGAGGGCTGGCTCTGCTGGGAAGTTCCTGGAGAGCATGGGGTGCGTGACCGGGTCTGAGCACGATCCGAGGGCCTCACTCTTCTGCGGGGGTGGGAGAGTCCTCTCTGGACGGGACTTTGGGTGTGGGTTTGCCTTTCTTTCCCCGTCTGCATTCTCTGGCCGCACCGCTGGCCTCTGGTGAGTAATGCGGCAGGGAGACGCCTCCCAGTACGCCCACAGCCAACGGAGCAAGGAGACGAGCTCCTGAGCCCTCCGGGGTGCAGGGAGGAGCGGGTGCAGGTCCGTGAATCATCTCCTTCTGGCCGGTCAGGCTCTCGATAACGCCCCACACGTCGAGCAGGGTCCGGGGAGAAGATGGGCGACCAGGCTCTATATGTGGAATGTCCTTGGGAGGTGTAGTGCTACTTGGGAAAGGGACCTCCGGCAGGAATGACGCAGGGATGTGTTCGTCACCGGCAGGACGCTCGTGCCAGAGTTGCCTGGGCTCCATTTCCAGTGCACGGAGTCTGCTGCAGAACCTCCAAGTGCCAAACGGGACAAGTGATTCACCGTGCCACAAGCACCAGCACCAGCACCACCGGCACCAACACGAAGGCCAAGGGGAGAAAGGCGACCCATGGAGTCCCAAAGAAACTTCTCCACCAGCATGGCACAGGGGCCTAAGTGGAGATGGGTCATGCAACCATTGCTTTCTGAAAGCAAAGGTCCTCCCCGCACTGAGGAAAGACCCAAGCCCGCCCTAGATTGTGAGAGCAAGACAACTGGACATCCGACTCTGCCCATCCTACCTGTCAGTCAGTTGTCTCGTCCAGCTTGGCCCCGGACAAAAGCGGGTGGACGCCATGAGACGCGGCCGGCCTCTGAAGTGTCTGGGGCGGTGGGGAAACTGTCCTCTCCTAGCTGCTTTCCCGCCTGCCTCGTGATCCCGTGACCTGGTGGAGGGGCGCCCGAGGACCCTTATCAATCCCCTCTTGCGGTTTCTTTCTTTCTCTTGGTTGCCGGCTTCAAACCCAAAACGGTGGGCCTGGAATTAGCGATTTAGCATCTCGGACCTAGAGGGACAAGTGTGGCTCCTGACCGCGCTAGTCGGCTTGGCAAGGAACAGAGAACGTTCCGCTGGCTTTTTCCCCCCGCACGGTTACCTACAAAGCACCGTGCCCACCACACGCAGAGAGGAAAAAGAATGATGAGCAGTACCTTCGCCCAAGAACACAAACAAGCGTGCCCTGGACGAGGAAGTCGAGCCACCCACAGGCCGCCCTCAGTATCACCACCAGTCTTCCTCTGCCCCATCGCCTCAAATGATCTTACTCCTTGCCCCATCTACACCCTCTGAAGAAGAAGATGAAGAAGAAGAACAAGGAGCAGAAGAAGGAGAAGAAGAAGGAGGTGAAGAAGTTGAAGAAGGAGAAGAACAGTGATTGGAATGGCGTGGCAGAGGGAAGGGGAATGTCGCCTGATGCTGGGGGAAATCCGTTGAAAAGAGAGACAAATACTGGCTGATCTGCCTTCTCTGTGCCATAGGAAGGAGGCAAAAGGACAGCAAGTGTGTGAGCACGTGCGTCATAAAGCACAAAGCAGTGGGGTCCTGGGATGGGATGGGGCAGCGGGAGGTGGGAGGGGTGCAATAGGCTAAGGAAGAAAGCGGGGCCAGGACCGTCTTTTCCTAGTAAGGAACAACGGAATCACCACATCAGCTATGGCAAACCCATGGACTGTGGAACGCCCGTAGTGTTGGAAGGCAAGCACAATATCCAGGTCGGCAGAGCAAACAAACATACATGTCACACGCCAAGAAGGAAACCAACAGTCATCCTCCTCCAGGAGGGAAATCTCTTTATACCTTACGTTATAGTGCGTTTTGAGCCCCTACATTGGAAAGATGACTCTAGAAGTCAACTAGTGTAATTAAGGTAGAAACAGAGAATAATAACAAGAAAAAAATATATAAATAAATAAAATGAAAGGAAAATACAAAAAAATAAAAAATAAAAAATGAACGAATACCCCCCCCAAAAAAAGAAAGAAATAATAAACAAGACAACTAAGGTTGAAAAGGAGCTGAAGAAATGAATCCAAAGTTTCAGCGAGCCTGTGTCTTTCTGAAGGAGCTCGCCTTGGAACATGACCTCCGGCCCTGAAGGGAGAAAAGCATATGTGCTACAGTCGCGGCATGTTTTGGTGGCAGGACCCTGATGGCTAGAAGAGTGGCTCATGAGAAAGCACAGAAATTGGAGTGGACCTCAGTCGGGAGCAAAGTTGAGGCAAGGGTTTCTTGTTGTCTGGGGAGGGGTTGTCCTCAGGCAGGGGACTGGGGTGGGGAGAGCCCTCAAGGGGAGAGGGTAGGTGGGCAGACATGTGTTTCCACAAGTGTGTTAGGATCTGAAGGGCGAGCCCACGGAATTCCTCCCCAGCCCGCATGTGTGTGCTGAACTTGGAAGCCCTGCAGTGACTGTCTAGCAGGCAAGTCTGGAAGGCCAAAGGCCCTTGGAATCATTTGCATCCTGAGCCCTTTGGTGCAGGGCCAGATCGGAAGTGCGTGCGGGGCTTCGTCATGGGGAATTCCCGGAGAAAAGTGTCGGTGGTGGGATGTCGGGAGTGGGAGTGAGCACGCCCTGGGACGCCTCAGCCAATGAGGAGCTTGCGCGTGCGGGGGTGGGGCTGTGGGAAAGCCATGAAAGGCCCGAGGGGGCGGGGCCCAGGCCCTTTCTCAGAGAAGCACCCTCTGAGGGAAGGAGGCTTCGTTGTGCAGAGGCAGGTAGGAGATGGAAAGACGCGTGTGCCTTGTTTGCAGAGACCCGGGGGCTGCTTCTGCGCACGGGGGAGGTGCATGTCCGTCTCCCTTCAACGTCTTCCCCGGAGGGCAAGGTTGTCGGCCCAGCGCCGCTGGTGCGGATGCCCTTCGGGAACCCTGTGTCCGTGAGGGGCCGTCGCCGGTGGTCGGGCGGCCCCAGCGGGGTGACTTGGCTCCTGGGTCAGCAGGGCTGGCGCCTGGCCACCAAGTCGCCCTGAGTTGCAGGCGGCCGTGGGCGGTCGGGGCTGGGCTTCAGAATCTGGGGAACACCTGCCACGTGAATGCAGCGCTGCAGTGTCTGAGCCACACGCCGCCCCTGGCCGGCTGGATGGTGTCCCAGCAGCACGCCACCCTCTGTCCGGCCAGCACCTCCTGCACGCTCTGTGCCGTGCGAGCTCACTGGACCCGAGCCCTCCTTCACCCGGGAGAGGTGATCTGGCCCCGCAAGCACCTGCTGGCGGGCTTCCACAGACACCAGCAGGACGATGCCCACGAGTTTCTGATATTCACTCTGAATGCCATGCAGCAAGGGTGCTTGAGTGCATCGCAGCCGTCGGGCCATCCCTCCGAGGACACCACCCTCATCCGGCAGATCTTCGGCGGGACTTGGAGGTCTCAGATCCAGTGTGTCCACCGCCTCGGAGTCTCGGACACGTTTGCCCCTTATCTGGACATCAGCCTGGATATCACGGCGGCTCAGAGTGTGGAACAAGCTCTGAGAGAGCTGGTGAAGCCTGAGAAGCTGGACGCTGAAAACGCCTATGACTGTGACGGTTGTCTCCGGAAGGTGCCTGCCACCAAGAGGTTGACTTTGCACAGCACGTCCCAGGTCGTGGTGCTGGTGCTGAAGCGGTTGACACAGGTGAGCGGGGCCAAAAGGGCTCAGGAAGTGCGCTATCCCCAGTGCCTCGGCCTGCAGCCCTACACGTCTGAGCGGAAGGCAGGGCCACTGGGCTACGTGCTCTATGCCGTGCTGGTGCACTCCGAGTGGAGCTGTGAGCGAGGACACTACTTTTCTTACGTGCGAGCGGGCAACAGCCAGTGGTATAAGATGGACGATGCCAAGGTGAGCGCCTGTGACGAGAGTGCTGCCCTGAGCCAGAGCGCCTACGTGCTCTTCTACTCCCGGGAGGGTGCGTGGCAAGGGGGTGCTGGGGGAGGGGCAGCGGCCCCCCTCACGGCTGACCCCACACACCCCGTGGAGCCTTTCCCCGCCGGTCCCGGGGAGCCTGCGGGAGTCGCCAGCCGCAGAGCTCCTGGGTCGCAGGTGTCCACGGGGGACCCAGAGGTCGAAGGAATCAGCTTAGAGCAGTGGAGACGCCTCCAAGAGCAGAAGCGGCCGAAGCCGACCTTCGACCTCCGGAAGACCCAGTCAGCCCTGCCTGCCGGCGCAGTCGTGATTCACCAGTCCAGCCACGGAGGAGGGAGACACGGCAAGCTGCCTGAACAGGAGCATGACCGGCTCGGCCATTCCAGCATGGACAGCCCGCCTCCGGGCCTCACGAGCGTTGGCAACGGCCCTTATGCCAGCGGGAGGGCCCGAGCGACCAAGAGGAAGAACAAGAAGCCGCGGCCATCTCTGGGGCTGTGGCTCTGAGGTAGGCTCTGAGGCACATGCGTGAAGACGCCCAGGCACACTCTGCGTGCGGCACGCCCTGTGTGACCCACCAAGTGTTCCGGCGAGGAGCGAGTTCCTCTCGGCGGTGTGGCTGGTGCAGCCTCCTGGAAAAAGGCGGGGCCTGCAGTGTGCCCGGGGCCACGGTGTTCACCTGGATCGCGCTGAGCAGCCGAGCTCTCGAGGGCTGGCTCTGCTGGGAAGTTCCTGGAGAGCATGGGGTGCGTGACCGGGTCTGAGCACGATCCGAGGGCCTCACTCTTCTGCGGGGGTGGGAGAGTCCTCTCTGGACGGGACTTTGGGTGTGGGTTTGCCTTTCTTTCCCCGTCTGCATTCTCTGGCCGCACCGCTGGCCTCTGGTGAGTGATGCGGCAGGGAGACGCCTGCCAGTACGCCCACAGCCAACGGAGCAAGGAGACGAGCTCCTGAGCCCTCCGGGGTGCAGGGAGGAGCGGGTGCAGGTCCGTGAATCATCTCCTTCTGGCCGGTCAGGCTCTCGATAAGGCCCCACACGTCGAGCAGGGTCCGGGGAGAAGATGGGCGACCAGGCTCTATATGTGGAATGTCCTTGGGAGGTCTAGTGCTACTTGGGAAAGGGAGCTCCGGCAGGAATGACGCAGGGATGTGTTCGTCACCGGCAGGACCCTCGTGCCAGAGTTGCCTGGGCTCCATTTCCAGTGCAAGGAGTCTGCTGCAGAACCTCCAAGTGCCAAACGGGACAAGTGATTCACCGTGCCACGAGCACCAGCACCAGCACCACCGGCACCAACACGAAGGCCAAGGGGAGAAAGGCGACCCATGGAGTCCCAAAGAAACTTCTCCACCAGCATGGCACAGGGGCCTAAGTGGAGATGGGTCATGCAACCATTGCTTTCTGAAAGCAAAGGTCCTCCCCGCACTGAGAAAAGACCCAAGCCCGCCCTAGATTGTGAGAGCAAGACAACTGGACATCCGACTCTGCCCATCCTACCTGTCAGTCAGTTGTCTCGTCCAGCTTGGCCCCGGACAAAAGCGGGTGGACGCCATGAGACGCGGCCGGCCTCTGAAGTGTCTGGGGGGGTGGGGAAACTGTCCTCTCCTAGCTGCTTTCCCGCCTGCCTCGTGATCCCGTGACCTGGTGGAGGGGCGCCCGAGGACCCTTATCAATCCCCTCTTGCGGTTTCTTTCTTTCTCTTGGTTGCCGGCTTCAAACCCAAAACGGTGGGCCTGGAATTAGCGATTTAGCATCTCGGACCTAGAGGGACAAGTGTGGCTCCTGACCGCGCTAGTCGGCTTGGCAAGGAACAGAGAACGTTCCGCTGGCTTTTTCCCCCCGCACGGTTACCTACAAAGCACCGTGCCCACCACACGCAGAGAGGAAAAAGAATGATGAGCAGTACCTTCGCCCAAGAACACAAACAAGCGTGCCCTGGACGAGGAAGTCGAGCCACCCACAGGCCGCCCTCAGTATCACCACCAGTCTTCCTCTGCCCCATCGCCTCAAATGAACTTACTCCTTGCCCCATCTACACCCTCTGAAGAAGAAGACGAAGAAGAAGAAGAAGGAGCAGAAGAAGGAGAAGGAGAAGGAGGTGAAGAAGTTGAAGAAGGAGAAGAACAGTGATTGGAATGGCGTGGCAGAGGGAAGGGGAATGTCGCCTGATGCTGGGGGAAATCCATTGAAAAGAGAGACAAATACTGGCTGATTTGCCTTCTCTGTGCCATAGGAAGGAGGCAAAAGGACAGCAAGTGTGTGAGGACGTGCGTCATAAAGCACAAAGCAGTGGGGTCCTGGGATGGGATGGGGCAGCGGGAGGTGGGAGGGGTGCAATAGGCTAAGGAAGAAAGCGGGGTCAGGACCGTCTTTTCCTAGTAAGGATCAACAAAATCACCACATCAGCTATGGCAAACCCATGGACTGTGGAACGCCCGAAGTGTTGGAAGGCAAGCACAATATCCAGGTCGGCAGAGCAAACAAACATACATGTCACACGCCAAGAAGGAAAGCAACAGTCATCCTCCTCCAGGAGGGAAATCTCTTTATACCTTACGTTATAGTGCGTTTTGAGCCCCTACATTGGAAAGATGACTCTAGAAGTCAACTAGTGTAATTAAGGTAGAAACAGAGAATAATAACAAGAAAAAATAAATAAATAAATAAAATGAACAGAAAATACAAAAAAAAAATAAAAATGAAAAATGAACGAATACCCCCCCAAAAAAAGAAAGAAATAATAAACAAGACAACTAAGGTTGAAAAGGAGCTGAAGAAATGAATCCAAGTTTCAGCGAGCCTGTGTCTTTCTGAAGGAGCTCGCCTTGGAACATGACCTCCGGCCCTGAAGGGAGAAAAGCATATGTGCTACAGTCGCGGCATGTTTTGGTGGCAGGACCCTGATCGCTAGAAGAGTGGCTCATGAGAAAGCACAGAAATTGGAGTGGACCTCAGTCGGGAGCAAAGTTGAGGCAAGGGTTTCTTGTTGTCTGGGGTGGGTTGTCCTCAGGCAGGGGACTGGGGTGGGGAGAGCCCTCAAGGGGAGAGGGTAGGTGGGCAGACATGTGTTTCCACAAGTGTGTTAGGATCTGAAGGGCGAGCCCACGGAATTCCTCCCCAGCCCGCATGTGTGTGCTGAACTTGGAAGCCCTGCAGTGACTGTCTAGCAGGCAAGTCTGGAAGGCCAAAGGCCCTTGGAATCATTTGCATCCTGAGCCCTTTGGTGCAGGGCCAGATCGGAAGTGCGTGCGGGGCTTCGTCATGGGGAATTCCCGGAGAAAAGTGTCGGTGGTGGGATGTCGGGAGTGGGAGTGAGCACGCCCTGGGACGGCTCAGCCAATGAGGAGCTTGCGCGTGCGGGGGTGGGGCTGTGGGAAAGCCATGAAAGGCCCGAGGGGGCGGGGCCCAGGCCCTTTCTCAGAGAAGCACCCTCTGAGGGAAGGAGGCTTGGTTGTGCAGAGGCAGGTAGGAGATGGAAAGACGCGTGGGCCTTGTTTGCAGAGACCCGGGGGCTGCTTCTGCGCACGGGGGAGGTGCATGTCCGTCTCCCTTCAACGTCTTCCCCGGAGGGCAAGGTTGTCGGCCCAGCGCCGCTGGTGCGGATGCCCTTCGGGAACCCTGTGTCCGTGAGGGGCCGTCGCCGGTGGTCGGGCGGCCCCAGCGGGGTGACTTGGCTCCTGGGTCAGCAGGGCTGGCGCCTGGCCACCAAGTCGCCCTGAGTTGCAGGGGGCCGTGGGGGGTCGGGGCTGGGCTTCAGAATCTGGGGAACACCTGCCACGTGAATGCAGCGCTGCAGTGTCTGAGCCACACGCCGCCCCTGGCCGGCTGGATGGTGTCCCAGCAGCACGCCACCCTCTGTCCGGCCAGCACCTCCTGCACGCTCTGTGCCGTGCGAGCTCACTGGACCCGAGCCCTCCTTCACCCGGGAGAGGTGATCTGGCCCCGCAAGCACCTGCTGGCGGGCTTCCACAGACACCAGCAGGACGATGCCCACGAGTTTCTGATATTCACTCTGAATGCCATGCAGCAAGGGTGCTTGAGTGCATCGCAGCCGTCGGGCCATCCCTCCGAGGACACCACCCTCATCCGGCAGATCTTCGGCGGGACTTGGAGGTCTCAGATCCAGTGTGTCCACCGCCTCGGAGTCTCGGACACGTTTGCCCCTTATCTGGACATCAGCCTGGATATCACGGCGGCTCAGAGTGTGGAACAAGCTCTGAGAGAGCTGGTGAAGCCCGAGAAGCTGGACGCTGAAAACGCCTATGACTGTGGCGTTTGTCTCCGGAAGGTGCCTGCCACCAAGAGGTTGACTTTGCACAGCACGTCCCAGGTCGTGGTGCTGGTGCTGAAGCGGTTGACACAGGTGAGCGGGGCCAAAAGGGCTCAGGAAGTGCGCTATCCCCAGTGCCTCGGCCTGCAGCCCTACACGTCTGAGCGGAAGGCAGGGCCACTGGGCTACGTGCTCTATGCCGTGCTGGTGCACTCCGAGTGGAGCTGTGAGCGAGGACACTACTTTTCTTACGTGCGAGCGGGCAACAGCCAGTGGTATAAGATGGACGATGCCAAGGTGAGCGCCTGTGACGAGAGTGCTGCCCTGAGCCAGAGAGCCTACGTGCTCTTCTACTCCCGGGAGGGTGTGTGGCAAGGGGGTGCTGGGGGAGGGGCAGCGGCCCCCCTCACGGCTGACCCCACACACCCCGGGGAGCCTGACCGCGCCGGCCCCGGGGAGCCTGCGGGAGTCGCCAGCCGCAGAGCTCCTGGGTCGCAGGTGTCCACGGGGGACACAGAGGTCGAAGGAATCAGCTTAGAGCAGTGGAGACGCCTCCAAGAGCAGAAACGGCCGAAGCCGACCTTCGACCTCCGGAAGACCCAGTCAGCCCTGCCTGCCGGTGCAGTCGTGATTCACCAGTCCAACCACGGAGGAGGGAGACACGGCAAGCTGCCTGAACAGGAGCATGACCGGCTCGGCCATTCCAGCATGGACAGCCCGCCTCCGGGCCTCACGAGCGTTGGCAACGGCCCTTATGCCAGCGGGAGGGCCCGAGCGACCAAGAGGAAGAACAAGAAGCCGAGGCCATCTCTGGGGCTGTGGCTCTGAGGTAGGCTCTGAGGCACATGCGTGAAGACGCCCAGGCACACTCTGCGTGCGGCACGCCCTGTGTGACCCACCAAGTGTTCCGGCGAGGAGCGAGTTCCTCTCGGCAGTGTGGCTGGTGCAGCCTCCTGGAAAAAGGCGGGGCCTGCAGTGTGCCCGGGGCCACGGTGTTCACCTGGATCGCGCTGAGCAGCCGAGCTCTCGAGGGCTGGCTCTGCTGGGAAGTTCCTGGAGAACATGGGGTGCGTGACTGGGTCTGAGCACGATCCGAGGGCCTCACTCTTCTGCGGGGGTGGGAGAGTCCTCTCTGGACGGGACTTTGGGTGTGGGTTTGCCTTTCTTTCCCCGTCTGCATTCTCTGGCCGCACCGCTGGCCTCTGGTGAGTGATGCGGCAGGGAGACTTCTCCCAGAACGCCCACAGCCAACGGAGCAAGGAGACGATCTCCTGAGCCCTCCGGGGTGCAGGGAGGAGCGGGTGCAGGTCCGTGAATCATCTCCTTCTGGCCGGTCAGGCTCTCGATAACGCCCCACACGTCGAGCAGTGTCCGGGGAGAAGATGGGCGACCAGGCTCTATATGTGGAATGTCCTTGGGAGGTGTAGTGCTACTTGGGAAAGGGAGCTCCGGCAGGAATGACGCAGGGATGTGTTCGTCACCGGCAGGACGCTCGTGCCAGAGTTGCCTGGGCTCCATTTCCAGTGCAAGGAGTCTGCTGCAGAACCTCCAAGTGCCAAATGGGACAAGTGATTCACCGTGCCACGAGCACCAGCACCAGCACCACCGGCACCAACACGAAGGCCAAGGGGAGAAAGGCGACCCATGGAGTCCCAAAGAAACTTCTCCACCAGCATGGCACAGGGGCCTAAGTGGAGATGGGTCATGCAACCATTGCTTTCTGAAAGCAAAGGTCCTCCCCGCACTGAGAAAAGACCCAAGCCCGCCCTAGATTGTGAGAGCAAGACAACTGGACATCCGACTCTGCCCATCCTACCTGTCAGTCAGTTGTCTCGTCCAGCTTGGCCCCGGACAAAAGCGGGTGGACGCCATGAGACGCGGCCGGCCTCTGAAGTGTCTGGGGGGGTGGGGAAACTGTCCTCTCCTAGCTGCTTTCCCGCCTGCCTCGTGATCCCGTGACCTGGTGGAGGGGCGCCCGAGGACCCTTATCAATCCCCTCTTGCGGTTTCTTTCTTTCTCTTGGTTGCCGGCTTCAAACCCAAAACGGTGGGCCTGGAATTAGCGATTTAGCATCTCGGACCTAGAGGGACAAGTGTGGCTCCTGACCGCGCTAGTCGGCTTGGCAAGGAACAGAGAACGTTCCGCTGGCTTTTTCCCCCCGCACGGTTACCTACAAAGCACCGTGCCCACCACACGCAGAGAGGAAAAAGAATGATGAGCAGTACCTTCGCCCAAGAACACAAACAAGCGTGCCCTGGACGAGGAAGTCGAGCCACCCACAGGCCGCCCTCAGTATCACCACCAGTCTTCCTCTGCCCCATCGCCTCAAGTGAACTTACTCCTTGCCCCATCTACACCCTCTGAAGAAGAAGACGAAGAAGAAGAAGAAGGAGCAGAAGAAGGAGAAGGAGAAGGAGGTGAAGAAGTTGAAGAAGGAGAAGAACAGTGATTGGAATGGCGTGGCAGAGGGAAGGGGAATGTCGCCTGATGCTGGGGGAAATCCGTTGAAAAGAGAGACAAATACTGGCTGATTTGCCTTCTCTGTGCCATAGGAAGGAGGCAAAAGGACAGCAAGTGTGTGAGGACGTGCGTCATAAAGCACAAAGCAGTGGGGTCCTGGGATGGGATGGGGCAGCGGGAGGTGGGAGGGGTGCAATAGGCTAAGGAAGAAAGCGGGGTCAGGACCGTCTTTTCCTAGTAAGGATCAACGCAATCACCACATCAGCTATGGCAAACCCATGGACTGTGGAACGCCCGAAGTGTTGGAAGGCAAGCACAATATCCAGGTCGGCAGAGCAAACAAACATACATGTCACACGCCAAGAAGGAAAGCAACAGTCATCCTCCTCCAGGAGGGAAATCTCTTTATACCTTACGTTATAGTGCGTTTTGAGCCCCTACATTGGAAAGATGACTCTAGAAGTCAACTAGTGTAATTAAGGTAGAAACAGAGAATAATAACAAGAAAAAATAAATAAATAAATAAAATGAACAGAAAATACAAAAAAAAAATAAAAATGAAAAATGAACGAATACCCCCCCCCCTCAAAAAAAAGAAAGAAATAATAAACAAGACAACTAAGGTTGAAAAGGAGCTGAAGAAATGAATCCAAGTTTCAGCGAGCCTGTGTCTTTCTGAAGGAGCTCGCCTTGGAACATGACCTCCGGCCCTGAAGGGAGAAAAGCATATGTGCTACAGTCGCGGCATGTTTTGGTGGCAGGACCCTGATCGCTAGAAGAGTGGCTCATGAGAAAGCACAGAGATTGGAGTGGACCTCAGTCGGGAGCAAAGTTGAGGCAAGGGTTTCTTGTTGTCTGGGGTGGGGTTGTCCTCAGGCAGGGGACTGGGGTGGGGAGAGCCCTCAAGGGGAGAGGGTAGGTGGGCAGACATGTGTTTCCACAAGTGTGTTAGGATCTGAAGGGCGAGCCCACGGAATTCCTCCCCAGCCCGCATGTGTGTGCTGAACTTGGAAGCCCTGCAGTGACTGTCTAGCAGGCAAGTCTGGAAGGCCAAAGGCCCTTGGAATCATTTGCATCCTGAGCCCTTTGGTGCAGGGCCAGATCGGAAGTGCGTGCGGGGCTTCGTCATGGGGAATTCCCGGAGAAAAGTGTCGGTGGTGGGATGTCGGGAGTGGGAGTGAGCACGCCCTGGGACGCCTCAGCCAATGAGGAGCTTGCGCGTGCGGGGGTGGGGCTGTGGGAAAGCCATGAAAGGCCCGAGGGGGCGGGGCCCAGGCCCTTTCTCAGAGAAGCACCCTCTGAGGGAAGGAGGCTTCGTTGTGCAGAGGCAGGTAGGAGATGGAAAGACGCGTGGGCCTTGTTTGCAGAGACCCGGGGGCTGCTTCTGCGCACGGGGGAGGTGCATGTCCGGCTCCCTTCAACGTCTTCCCCGGAGGGCAAGGTTGTCGGCCCAGCGCCGCTGGTGCGGATGCCCTTCGGGAACCCTGTGTCCGTGAGGGGCCGTCGCCGGTGGTCGGGCGGCCCCAGCGGGGTGACTTGGCTCCTGGGTCAGCAGGGCTGGCGCCTGGCCACCAAGTCGCCCTGAGTTGCAGGGGGCCGTGGGGGGTCGGGGCTGGGCTTCAGAATCTGGGGAACACCTGCCACGTGAATGCAGCGCTGCAGTGTCTGAGCCACACGCCGCCCCTGGCCGGCTGGATGGTGTCCCAGCAGCACGCCACCCTCTGTCCGGCCAGCACCTCCTGCACGCTCTGTGCCGTGCGAGCTCACTGGACCCGAGCCCTCCTTCACCCGGGAGAGGTGATCTGGCCCCGCAAGCACCTGCTGGCGGGCTTCCACAGACACCAGCAGGACGATGCCCACGAGTTTCTGATATTCACTCTGAATGCCATGCAGCAAGGGTGCTTGAGTGCATCGCAGCCGTCGGGCCATCCCTCCGAGGACACCACCCTCATCCGGCAGATCTTCGGCGGGACTTGGAGGTCTCAGATCCAGTGTGTCCACCGCCTCGGAGTCTCGGACACGTTTGCCCCTTATCTGGACATCAGCCTGGACATCACGGCGGCTCAGAGTGTGGAACAAGCTCTGAGAGAGCTGGTGAAGCCCGAGAAGCTGGACGCTGAAAACGCCTATGACTGTGGCGTTTGTCTCCGGAAGGTGCCTGCCACCAAGAGGTTGACTTTGCACAGCACGTCCCAGGTCGTGGTGCTGGTGCTGAAGCGGTTGACACAGGTGAGCGGGGCCAAAAGGGCTCAGGAAGTGCGCTATCCCCAGTGCCTCGGCCTGCAGCCCTACACGTCTGAGGGGAAGGCAGGGCCACTGGGCTACGTGCTCTATGCCGTGCTGGTGCACTCCGAGTGGAGCTGTGAGCGAGGACACTACTTTTCTTACGTGCGAGCGGGCAACAGCCAGTGGTATAAGATGGACGATGCCAAGGTGAGCGCCTGTGACCAGAGTGCTGCTCTGAGCCAGAGCGCCTACGTGCTCTTCTACTCCCGGGAGGGTGCGTGGCAAGGGGGTGCTGGGGGAGGGGCAGCGGCCCCCCTCACGGCTGACCCCACACACCCCGGGGAGCCTGACCGCTCCGGCCCCGGGGAGCCTGCGGGGGTCGCCAGCCGCAGAGCTCCTGGGTCGCAGGTGTCCACGAGGGACACAGAGGTCGAAGGAATCAGCTTAGAGCAGTGGAGACGCCTCCAAGAGCAGAAGCGGCCGAAGCCGACCTTCGACCTCCGGAAGACCCAGTCAGCCCTGCCTGCCGGCGCAGTCGTGATTCACTAGTCCACACACGGAGGAGGGAGACACGGCAAGCTGCCTGAACAGGAGCATGACCGGCTCGGCCATTCCAGCATGGACAGCCCGCCTCCGGGCCTCACGAGCGTTGGCAACGGCCCTTATGCCAGCGGGAGGGCCCGAGCGACCAAGAGGAAGAACAAGAAGCCGCGGCCATCTCTGGGGCTGTGGCTCTGAGGTAGGCTCTGAGGCACATGCGTGAAGACGCCCAGGCACACTCTGCGTGCGGCACGCCCTGTGTGACCCACCAAGTGTTCCGGCGAGGAGCGAGTTCCTCTCGGCGGTGTGGCTGGTGCAGCCTCCTGGAAAAAGGCGGGGCCTGCAGTGTGCCCGGGGCCACGGTGTTCACCTGGATCGCGCTGAGCAGCCGAGCTCTCGAGGGCTGGCTCTGCTGGGAAGTTCCTGGAGAGCATGGGGTGCGTGACCGGGTCTGAGCACGATCCGAGGGCCTCACTCTTCTGCGGGGGTGGGAGAGTCCTCTCTGGACGGGACTTTGGGTGTGGGTTTGCCTTTCTTTCCCCGTCTGCATTCTCTGGCCGCACCGCTGGCCTCTGGTGAGTGATGCGGCAGGGAGACGCCTCCCAGTACGCCCACAGCCAACGGAGCAAGGAGACGATCTCCTGAGCCCTCCAGGGTGCAGGGAGGAGCGGGTGCAGGTCCGTGAATCATCTTCTTCTAGCCGGTCAGGCTCTCGATAACGCCCCACACGTCGAGCAGGGTCCGGGGAGAAGATGGGCGACCAGGCTCTATATGTGGAATGTCCTTGGGAGGTGTAGTGCTACTTGGGAAAGGGAGCTCCGGCAGGAATGACGCAGGGATGTGTTCGTCACCGGCAGGATGCTCGTGCCAGAGTTGCCTGGGCTCCATTTCCAGTGCAAGGAGTCTGCTGCAGAACCTCCAAGTGCCGAACGGGACAAGTGATTCACCGTGCCACGAGCACCAGCACCAGCACCACCGGCACCAACACGAAGGCCAAGGGGAGAAAGGCGACCCATGGAGTCCCAAAGAAACTTCTCCACCAGCATGGCACAGGGGCCTAAGTGGAGATGGGTCATGCAACCATTGCTTTCTGAAAGCAAAGGTCCTCCCCGCACTGAGGAAAGACCCAAGCCCGCCCTAGATTGTGAGAGCAAGACAACTGGACATCCGACTCTGCCCATCCTACCTGTCAGTCAGTTGTCTCGTCCAGCTTGGCCCCGGACAAAAGCGGGTGGACGCTATGAGACGCGGCCGGCCTCTGAAGTGTCTGGGGCGGTGGGGAAACTGTCGTCTCCTAGCTGCTTTCCCGCCTGCCTCGTGATTCCGTGACCTGGTGGAGGGGCGCCTGAGGACCCTTATCAATCCCCTCTTGCGGTTTCTTTCTTTCTCTTGGTTGCCGGCTTCAAACCCATAACGGTGGACCTGGAATTAGCGATTTAGCATCTCGGACCTAGAGGGACAAGTGTGGCTCCTGACCGCGCTAGTCGGCTTGGCAAGGAACAGAGAACGTTCCGCTGGCTTTTTGTCCCGCACGGTTACCTACAAAGCACCATGCCCACCACACGCAGAGAGGAAAAAGAATGATGAGCAGTACCTTCGCCCAAGAACACAAACAAGCGTGCCCTGGACGAGGAAGTCGAGCCACCCACAGGCCGCCCTCAGTATCACCACCAGTCTTCCTCTGCCCCATCGCCTCAAATGAACTTACTCCTTGCCCCATCTACACCCTCTGAAGAAGAAGACGAAGAAGAAGAAGAAGGAGCAGAAGAAGGAGAAGGAGAAGGAGGTGAAGAAGTTGAAGAAGAAGAAGAACAGTGATTGGAATGGCGTGGCAGAGGGAAGGGGAATGTCGCCTGATGCTGGGGGAAATCCGTTGAAAAGAGAGACAAATACTGGCTGATCTGCCTTCTCTGTGCCATAGGAAGGAGGCAAAAGGACAGCAAGTGTGTGAGCACGTGCGTCATAAAGCACAAAGCAGTGGGGTCCTGGGATGGGATGGGGCAGCGGCAGGTGGGAGGGGTGCAATAGGCTAAGGAAGAAAGCGGGGCCAGGACCGTCTTTTCCTAGTAAGGAACAACGGAATCACCACATCAGCTATGGCAAACCCATGGACTGTGGAACGCCCGTAGTGTTGGAAGGCAAGCACAATATCCAGGTCGGCAGAGCAAACAAACATACATGTCACACGCCAAGAAGGAAAGCAACAGTCATCCTCCTCCAGGAGGGAAATCTCTTTATACCTTACGTTATAGTGCGTTTTGAGCCCCTACATTGGAAAGATGACTCTAGAAGTCAACTAGTGTAATTAAGGTAGAAACAGAGAATAATAACAAGCAAAAAATAAATAAAGAAAGAAAATGAACAGAAAATACGAAAAAAAAAATAAAAAATAAAAAATGAACGAATACCCCCCCCAAAAAAAGAAAGAAATAATAAACAAGACAACTAAGGTTGAAAAGGAGCTGAGGAAATGAATCCAAAGTTTCAGCGAGCCTGTGGCTTTCTGAAGGAGCTCGCTTTGGAACATGACCTCCGGCCCTGAAGGGAGAAAATCATATGTGCTACAGTCGCGGCATGTTTTGGTGGCAGGACCCTGAACGCTAGAAGAGTGGCTCATGAGAAAGCACAGAAATTGGAATGGACCTCAGTCGAGAGCAAAGTTGAGGCAAGGGTTTCTTGTTGTCTGGGGAGGGGTTGTCCTCAGGCAGGGGACTGGGGTGGGGAGAGCCCTCAAGGGGAGAGGGTAGGTGGGCAGACATGTGTTTCCACAAGTGTGTTAGGATCTGAAGGGCGAGCCCACGGAATTCCTCCCCAGCCCGCATGTGTGTGCTGAACTTGGAAGCCCTGCAGTGACTGTCTAGCAGGCAAGTCTGGAAGGCCAAAGGCCCTTGGAATCATTTGCATCCTGAGCCCTTTGGTGCAGGGCCAGATCGGAAGTGCGTGCGGGGCTTCGTCATGGGGAATTCCCGGAGAAAAGTGTCGGTGGTGGGATGTCGGGAGTGGGAGTGAGCACGCCCTGGGACGCCTCAGCCAATGAGGAGCTTGCGCGTGCGGGGGTGGGGCTGTGGGAAAGCCATGAAAGGCCCGAGGGGGCGGGGCCCAGGCCCTTTCTCAGAGAAGCACCCTCTGAGGGAAGGAGGCTTGGTTGTGCAGAGGCAGGTAGGAGATGGAAAGACGCGTGGGCCTTGTTTGCAGAGACCCGGGGACTGCTTCTGCGCACGGGGGAGGTGCATGTCCGGCTCCCTTCAACGTCTTCCCCGGAGGGCAAGGTTGTCGGCCCAGCGCCGCTGGTGCGGATGCCCTTCGGGAACCCTGTGTCCGTGAGGGGCCGTCGCCGGTGGTCGGGCGGCCCCAGCGGGGTGACTTGGCTCCTGGGTCAGCAGGGCTGGCGCCTGGCCACCAAGTCGCCCTGAGTTGCAGGGGGCCGTGGGGGGTCGGGGCTGGGCTTCAGAATCTGGGGAACACCTGCCACGTGAATGCAGCGCTGCAGTGTCTGAGCCACACGCCGCCCCTGGCCGGCTGGATGGTGTCCCAGCAGCACGCCACCCTCTGTCCGGCCAGCACCTCCTGCACGCTCTGTGCCGAGCGAGCTCACTGGACCTGACCCTCCTTCACCCGGGAGAGGTGATCTGGCCCCGCAAGCACCTGCTGGCGGGCTTCCACAGACACCAGCAGGACGATGCCCACGAGTTTCTGATATTCACTCTGAATGCCATGCAGCAAGGGTGCTTGAGTGCATCGCAGCCGTCGGGCCATCCCTCCGAGGACACCACCCTCATCCGGCAGATCTTCAGCGGGACTTGGAGGTCTCAGATCCAGTGTGTCCACCGCCTCGGAGTCTCGGACACGTTTCTCCCTTATCTGGACATCAGCCTGGATATCACGGCGGCTCTGAGTGTGGAACAAGCTCTGAGAGAGCTGGTGAAGCCTGAGAAGCTGGACGCTGCAAACGCCTATGACTGTGGCGTTTTTCTCCGGAAGGTGCCTGCCACCAAGAGGTTGACTTTGCACAGCACGTCCCAGGTCCTGGTGCTGGTGCTGAAGCGGTTGACACAGGTGAGCGGGGCCAAAAGGGCTCAGGAAGTGCGCTATCCCCAGTGCCTCGGCCTGCAGCCCTACACGTCTGAGCGGAAGGCAGGGCCACTGGCCTACGTGCTCTATGCCGTGCTGGTGCACTCCGGGTGGAGCTGTGAGCGAGGACACTACTTTTCTTACGTGCGAGTGGGCAACAGCCAGTGGTATAAGATGGACGATGCCAAGGTGAGCGCCTGTGACGAGAGTGCTGCCCTGAGCCAGAGCGCCTACGTGCTCTTCTACTCCCGGGAGGGTGCGTGGCAAGGGGGTGCTGGGGGAGGGGCAGCGGCCCCCCTCACGGCTGACCCCACACACCCCGGGGAGCCTGACCCCGCCGGCCCCGGGGAGCCTGCGGGAGACGCCAGCCGCAGAGCTCCTGGGTCACAGGTGTCCACGGGGGACACAGAGGTCGAAGGAATCAGCTTAGAGCAGTGGAGACGCCTCCAAGAGCAGAAGCGGCCGAAGCCGACCTTCGACCTCCGGAAGACCCAGTCAGCCTTGCCTGCCAGCGCAGTCGTGATTCACCAGTCCAACCACGGAGGAGGGAGACACGGCAAGCTGCCTGAACAGGAGCATGACCGGCTCGGCCATTCCAGCATGGACAGCCCGCCTCCGGGCCTCACGAGCGTTGGCAACGGCCCTTATGCCAGCGGGAGGGCCCGAGCGACCAAGAGGAAGAACAAGAAGCCGCGGCCATCTCTGGGGCTGTGGCTCTGAAGTAGGCTCTGAGGCACATGCGTGAAGACGCCCAGGCACACTCTGCGTGCGGCACGCCCTGTGTGACCCACCAAGTGTTCCGGCGAGGAGCGAGTTCCTCTCGGCGGTGTGGCTGGTGCAGCCTCCTGGAAAAAGGCGGGGCCTGCAGTGTGCCCGGGGCCACGGTGTTCACCTGGATCGCGCTGAGCAGCCGAGCTCTCGAGGGCTGGCTCTGCTGGGAAGTTCCTGGAGAGCATGGGGTGCGTGACCGGGTCTGAGCACGATCCGAGGGCCTCACTCTTCTGCGGGGGTGGGAGAGTCCTCTCTGGACGGGACTTTGGGTGTGGGTTTGCCTTTCTTTCCCCGTCTGCATTCTCTGGCCGCACCGCTGGCCTCTGGTGAGTGATGCGGCAGGGAGACGCCTCCCAGTACGCCCACAGCCAACGGAGCAAGGAGACGAGCTCCTGAGCCCTCCGGGGTGCAGGGAGGAGCGGGTGCAGGTCCGTGAATCATCTCCTTCTGGCCGGTCAGGCTCTCGAAAACGCCCCACACGTCGAGCAGGGTCCGGGGAGAAGATGGGCGACCAGGCTCTATATGTGGAATGTCCTTGGGAGGTGTAGTGCTACTTGGGAAAGGGACCTCCGGCAGGAATGACTCAGGGATGTGTTCGTCACCGGCAGGACGCTCGTGCCAGAGTTGCCTGGGCTCCATTTCCAGTGCAAGGAGTCTGCTGCAGAACCTCCAAGTGCCAAACGGGACAAGTGATTCACCGTGCCACGAGCACCAGCACCAGCACCACCGGCACCAACACGAAGGCCAAGGGGAGAAAGGCGACCCATGGAGTCCCAAAGAAACTTCTCCACCAGCATGGCACAGGGGCCTAAGTGGAGATGGGTCATGCAACCATTGCTTTCTGAAAGCAAAGGTCCTCCCCGCACTGAGGAAAGACCCAAGCCCGCCCTAGATTGTGAGAGCAAGACAACTGGACATCCGACTCTGCCCATCCTACCTGTCAGTCAGTTGTCTCGTCCAGCTTGGCCCCGGACAAAAGCGGGTGGACGCCATGAGACGCGGCCGGCCTCTGAAGTGTCTGGGGCGGTGGGGAAACTGTCGTCTCCTAGCTGCTTTCCCGCCTGCCTCGTGATCCCGTGACCTGGTGGAGGGGCGCCCGAGGACCCTTATCAATCCCCTCTTGCAGTTTCTCTCTTTCTCTTGGTTGCCGGCTTCAAACCCAAAACGGTGGACCTGGAATTAGCGATTTAGCATCTCGGACCTAGAGGGACAAGTGTGGCTCCTGACCGCGCTAGTCGGCTTGGCAAGGAACAGAGAACGTTCCGCTGGCTTTTTCCCCCCGCACGGTTACCTACAAAGCACCGTGCCCACCACACGCAGAGAGGAAGAAGAATGATGAGCAGTATCTTTGCCCAAGAACACAAACAAGCGTGCCCTGGACGAGGAAGTCGAGCCACCCACAGGCCGTCCTCAGTATCACCACCAGTCTTCCTCTGCCCCATCGCCTCAAATGAACTTACTCCTTGCCCCTTCTACACCCTCTGAAGAAGAAGACGAAGAAGAAGAAGAAGGAGCAGAAGAAGGAGAAGGAGAAGGAGGTGAAGAAGTTGAAGAAGGAGAAGAACAGTGATTGGAATGGCATGGCAGAGGGAAGGGGAATGTCGCCTGATGCTGGGGGAAATCCGTTGAAAAGAGAGACAAATACTGGCTGATCTGCCTTCTCTGTGCCATAGGAAGGAGGCAAAAGGACAGCAAGTGTGTGAGCACGTGTGTCATAAAGCACAAAGCAGTGGGGTCCTGGGATGGGATGGGGCAGCGGGAGGTGGGAGGGGTGCAATAGGCTAAGGAAGAAAGCGGGGTCAGGACCGTCTTTTCCTAGTAAGGATCAACGGAATCACCACATCAGCTATGGCAAACCCATGGACTGTGGAACGCCCGTAGTGTTGGAAGGCAAGCACAATATCCAGGTCGGCAGAGCAAACAAACAGACATGTCACACGCCAAGAAGGAAAGCAACAGTCATCCTCCTCCAGGAGGGAAATCTCTTTATACCTTACGTTATAGTGCGTTTTGAGCCCCTACATTGGAAAGATGACTCTAGAAGTCAACTAGTGTAATTAAGGTAGAAACAGAGAATAATAACAAGCAAAAAATAAATAAAGAAAGAAAATGAACAGAAAATACGAAAAAAAAATAAAAAATAAAAAATGAACGAATACCCCCCCCCAAAAAAAAGAAAGAAATAATAAACAAGACAACTAAGGTTGAAAAGGAGCTGAAGAAATGAATCCAAAGTTTCAGCGAGCCTGTGTCTTTCTGAAGGAGCTCGCTTTGGAACATGACCTCCGGCCCTGAAGGGAGAAAATCATATGTGCTACAGTCGCGGCATGTTTTGGTGGCAGGACCCTGAACGCTAGAAGAGTGGCTCATGAGAAAGCACAGAAATTGGAGTGGACCTCAGTCGGGAGCAAAGTTGAGGCAAGGGTTTCTTGTTGTCTGGGGAGGGGTTGTCCTCAGGCAGGGGACTGGGGTGGGGAGAGCCCTCAAGGGGAGAGGGGAGGTGGGCAGACATGTGTTTCCACAAGTGTGTTAGGATCTGAAGGGCGAGCCCACGGAATTCCTCCCCAGCCCGCATGTGTGTGCTGAAATTGGAAGTCCTGCAGTGACTGTCTAGCAGGCAAGTCTGGAAGGCCAAAGGCCCTTGGAATCATTTGCATCCTGAGCCCTTTGGTGCAGGGCCAGATCGGAAGTGCGTGCGGGGCTTCGTCATGGGGAATTCCCGGAGAAAAGTGTCGGTGGTGGGATGTCGGGAGTGGGAGTGAGCACGCCCTGGGACGCCTCAGCCAATGAGGAGCTTGCGCGTGCGGGGGTGGGGCTGTGGGAAAGCCATGAAAGGCCCGAGGGGGCGGGGCCCAGGCCCTTTCTCAGAGAAGCACCCTCTGAGGGAAGGAGGCTTCGTTGTGCAGAGGCAGGTAGGAGATGGAAAGACGCGTGGGCCTTGTTTGCAGAGACCCGGGGGCTGCTTCTGCGCACGGGGGAGGTGCATGTCCGTCTCCCTTCAACGTCTTCCCCGGAGGGCAAGGTTGTCGGCCCAGCGCCGCTGGTGCGGATGCCCTTCGGGAACCCTGTGTCCGTGAGGGGCCGTCGCCGGTGGTCGGGCGGCCCCAGCGGGGTGACTTGGCTCCTGGGTCAGCAGGGCTGGCGCCTGGCCACCAAGTCGCCCTGAGTTGCAGGGGGCCGTGGGGGGTCGGGGCTGGGCTTCAGAATCTGGGGAACACCTGCCACGTGAATGCAGCGCTGCAGTGTCTGAGCCACACGCCGCCCCTGGCCGGCTGGATGGTGTCCCAGCAGCACGCCACCCTCTGTCCGGCCAGCACCTCCTGCACGCTCTGTGCCGTGCGAGCTCACTGGACCCGAGCCCTCCTTCACCCGGGAGAGGTGATCTGGCCCCGCAAGCACCTGCTGGCGGGCTTCCACAGACACCAGCAGGACGATGCCCACGAGTTTCTGATATTCACTCTGAATGCCATGCAGCAAGGGTGCTTGAGTGCATCGCAGCCGTCGGGCCATCCCTCCGAGGACACCACCCTCATCCGGCAGATCTTCGGCGGGACTTGGAGGTCTCAGATCCAGTGTGTCCACCGCCTCGGAGTCTCGGACACGTTTGCCCCTTATCTGGACATCAGCCTGGATATCACGGCGGCTCAGAGTGTGGAACAAGCTCTGAGAGAGCTGGTGAAGCCCGAGAAGCTGGACGCTGAAAACGCCTATGACTGTGGCGTTTGTCTCCGGAAGGTGCCTGCCACCAAGAGGTTGACTTTGCACAGCACGTCCCAGGTCCTGGTGCTGGTGCTGAAGCGGTTGACACAGGTGAGCGGGGCCAAAAGGGCTCAGGAAGTGCGCTATCCCCAGTGCCTCGGCCTGCAGCCCTACACGTCTGAGCGGAAGGCAGGGCCACTGGGCTACGTGCTCTATGCCGTGCTGGTGCACTCCGGGTGGAGCTGTGAGCGAGGACACTACTTTTCTTACGTGCGAGCGGGCAACAGCCAGTGGTATAAGATGGACGATGCCAAGGTGAGCGCCTGTGACGAGAGTGCTGCCCTGAGCCAGAGCGCCTACGTGCTCTTCTACTCCCGGGAGGGTGCGTGGCAAGGGGGTGCTGGGGGAGGGGCAGCGGCCCCCCTCACGGCTGACCTCACACACCCCGGGGAGCCTGACCCCGCCGGCCCCGGGGAGCCTGCGGGAGTCGCCAGCCGCAGAGCTCCTGGGTCGCAGGTGTCCACGGGGGACCCAGAGGTCGAAGGAATCAGCTTAGAGCAGTGGAGACGCCTCCAAGAGCAGAAGCGGCCGAAGCCGACCTTCGACCTCCGGAAGACCCAGTCAGCCCTGCCTGCCGGCGCAGTCGTGATTCACCAGTCCAGCCACGGAGGAGGGAGACACGGCAAGCTGCCTGAACAGGAGCATGACCGGCTCGGCCATTCCAGCATGGACAGCCCGCCTCCGGGCCTCACGAGCGTTGGCAACGGCCCTTATGCCAGCGGGAGGGCCCGAGCGACCAAGAGGAAGAACAAGAAGCCGCGGCCATCTCTGGGGCTGTGGCTCTGAGGTAGGCTCTGAGGCACATGCGTGAAGACGCCCAGGCACACTCTGCGTGCGGCACGCCCTGTGTGACCCACCAAGTGTTCCGGCGAGGAGCGAGTTCCTCTCGGCGGTGTGGCTGGTGCAGCCTCCTGGAAAAAGGCGGGGCCTGCAGTGTGCCCGGGGCCACGGTGTTCACCTGGATCGCGCTGAGCAGCCGAGCTCTCGAGGGCTGGCTCTGCTGGGAAGTTCCTGGAGAGCATGGGGTGCGTGACCGGGTCTGAGCACGATCCGAGGGCCTCACTCTTCTGCGGGGGTGGGAGAGTCCTCTCTGGACGGGACTTTGGGTGTGGGTTTGCCTTTCTTTCCCCGTCTGCATTCTCTGGCCGCACCGCTGGCCTCTGGTGAGTGATGCGGCAGGGAGACGCCTCCCAGTACGCCCACAGCCAACGGAGCAAGGAGACGATCTCCTGAGCCCTCCAGGGTGCAGGGAGGAGCGGGTGCAGGTCCGTGAATCATCTCCTTCTAGCCGGTCAGGCTCTCGATAACGCCCCACACGTCGAGCAGGGTCCGGGGAGAAGATGGGCGACCAGGCTCTATATGTGGAATGTCCTTGGGAGGTGTAGTGCTACTTGGGAAAGGGAGCTCCGGCAGGAATGACGCAGGGATGTGTTCGTCACCGGCAGGATGCTCGTGCCAGAGTTGCCTGGGCTCCATTTCCAGTGCAAGGAGTCTGCTGCAGAACCTCCAAGTGCCGAACGGGACAAGTGATTCACCGTGCCACGAGCACCAGCACCAGCACCACCGGCACCAACACGAAGGCCAAGGGGAGAAAGGCGACCCATGGAGTCCCAAAGAAACTTCTCCACCAGCATGGCACAGGGGCCTAAGTGGAGATGGGTCATGCAACCATTGCTTTCTGAAAGCAAAGGTCCTCCCCGCACTGAGGAAAGACCCAAGCCCGCCCTAGATTGTGAGAGCAAGACAACTGGACATCCGACTCTGCCCATCCTACCTGTCAGTCAGTTGTCTCGTCCAGCTTGGCCCCGGACAAAAGCGGGTGGACGCTATGAGACGCGGCCGGCCTCTGAAGTGTCTGGGGCGGTGGGGAAACTGTCGTCTCCTAGCTGCTTTCCCGCCTGCCTCGTGATTCCGTGACCTGGTGGAGGGGCGCCTGAGGACCCTTATCAATCCCCTCTTGCGGTTTCTTTCTTTCTCTTGGTTGCCGGCTTCAAACCCATAACGGTGGACCTGGAATTAGCGATTTAGCATCTCGGACCTAGAGGGACAAGTGTGGCTCCTGACCGCGCTAGTCGGCTTGGCAAGGAACAGAGAACGTTCCGCTGGCTTTTTGTCCCGCACGGTTACCTACAAAGCACCATGCCCACCACACGCAGAGAGGAAAAAGAATGATGAGCAGTACCTTCGCCCAAGAACACAAACAAGCGTGCCCTGGACGAGGAAGTCGAGCCACCCACAGGCCGCCCTCAGTATCACCACCAGTCTTCCTCTGCCCCATCGCCTCAAATGAACTTACTCCTTGCCCCATCTACACCCTCTGAAGAAGAAGACGAAGAAGAAGAAGAAGGAGCAGAAGAAGGAGAAGGAGAAGGAGGTGAAGAAGTTGAAGAAGAAGAAGAACAGTGATTGGAATGGCGTGGCAGAGGGAAGGGGAATGTCGCCTGATGCTGGGGGAAATCCGTTGAAAAGAGAGACAAATACTGGCTGATCTGCCTTCTCTGTGCCATAGGAAGGAGGCAAAAGGACAGCAAGTGTGTGAGCACGTGCGTCATAAAGCACAAAGCAGTGGGGTCCTGGGATGGGATGGGGCAGCGGCAGGTGGGAGGGGTGCAATAGGCTAAGGAAGAAAGCGGGGCCAGGACCGTCTTTTCCTAGTAAGGAACAACGGAATCACCACATCAGCTATGGCAAACCCATGGACTGTGGAACGCCCGTAGTGTTGGAAGGCAAGCACAATATCCAGGTCGGCAGAGCAAACAAACATACATGTCACACGCCAAGAAGGAAAGCAACAGTCATCCTCCTCCAGGAGGGAAATCTCTTTATACCTTACGTTATAGTGCGTTTTGAGCCCCTACATTGGAAAGATGACTCTAGAAGTCAACTAGTGTAATTAAGGTAGAAACAGAGAATAATAACAAGCAAAAAATAAATAAAGAAAGAAAATGAACAGAAAATACGAAAAAAAAAATAAAAAATAAAAAATGAACGAATACCCCCCCCAAAAAAAGAAAGAAATAATAAACAAGACAACTAAGGTTGAAAAGGAGCTGAGGAAATGAATCCAAAGTTTCAGCGAGCCTGTGGCTTTCTGAAGGAGCTCGCTTTGGAACATGACCTCCGGCCCTGAAGGGAGAAAATCATATGTGCTACAGTCGCGGCATGTTTTGGTGGCAGGACCCTGAACGCTAGAAGAGTGGCTCATGAGAAAGCACAGAAATTGGAATGGACCTCAGTCGAGAGCAAAGTTGAGGCAAGGGTTTCTTGTTGTCTGGGGAGGGGTTGTCCTCAGGCAGGGGACTGGGGTGGGGAGAGCCCTCAAGGGGAGAGGGTAGGTGGGCAGACATGTGTTTCCACAAGTGTGTTAGGATCTGAAGGGCGAGCCCACGGAATTCCTCCCCAGCCCGCATGTGTGTGCTGAACTTGGAAGCCCTGCAGTGACTGTCTAGCAGGCAAGTCTGGAAGGCCAAAGGCCCTTGGAATCATTTGCATCCTGAGCCCTTTGGTGCAGGGCCAGATCGGAAGTGCGTGCGGGGCTTCGTCATGGGGAATTCCCGGAGAAAAGTGTCGGTGGTGGGATGTCGGGAGTGGGAGTGAGCACGCCCTGGGACGCCTCAGCCAATGAGGAGCTTGCGCGTGCGGGGGTGGGGCTGTGGGAAAGCCATGAAAGGCCCGAGGGGGCGGGGCCCAGGCCCTTTCTCAGAGAAGCACCCTCTGAGGGAAGGAGGCTTGGTTGTGCAGAGGCAGGTAGGAGATGGAAAGACGCGTGGGCCTTGTTTGCAGAGACCCGGGGACTGCTTCTGCGCACGGGGGAGGTGCATGTCCGGCTCCCTTCAACGTCTTCCCCGGAGGGCAAGGTTGTCGGCCCAGCGCCGCTGGTGCGGATGCCCTTCGGGAACCCTGTGTCCGTGAGGGGCCGTCGCCGGTGGTCGGGCGGCCCCAGCGGGGTGACTTGGCTCCTGGGTCAGCAGGGCTGGCGCCTGGCCACCAAGTCGCCCTGAGTTGCAGGGGGCCGTGGGGGGTCGGGGCTGGGCTTCAGAATCTGGGGAACACCTGCCACGTGAATGCAGCGCTGCAGTGTCTGAGCCACACGCCGCCCCTGGCCGGCTGGATGGTGTCCCAGCAGCACGCCACCCTCTGTCCGGCCAGCACCTCCTGCACGCTCTGTGCCGAGCGAGCTCACTGGACCTGACCCTCCTTCACCCGGGAGAGGTGATCTGGCCCCGCAAGCACCTGCTGGCGGGCTTCCACAGACACCAGCAGGACGATGCCCACGAGTTTCTGATATTCACTCTGAATGCCATGCAGCAAGGGTGCTTGAGTGCATCGCAGCCGTCGGGCCATCCCTCCGAGGACACCACCCTCATCCGGCAGATCTTCAGCGGGACTTGGAGGTCTCAGATCCAGTGTGTCCACCGCCTCGGAGTCTCGGACACGTTTCTCCCTTATCTGGACATCAGCCTGGATATCACGGCGGCTCTGAGTGTGGAACAAGCTCTGAGAGAGCTGGTGAAGCCTGAGAAGCTGGACGCTGCAAACGCCTATGACTGTGGCGTTTTTCTCCGGAAGGTGCCTGCCACCAAGAGGTTGACTTTGCACAGCACGTCCCAGGTCCTGGTGCTGGTGCTGAAGCGGTTGACACAGGTGAGCGGGGCCAAAAGGGCTCAGGAAGTGCGCTATCCCCAGTGCCTCGGCCTGCAGCCCTACACGTCTGAGCGGAAGGCAGGGCCACTGGCCTACGTGCTCTATGCCGTGCTGGTGCACTCCGGGTGGAGCTGTGAGCGAGGACACTACTTTTCTTACGTGCGAGCGGGCAACAGCCAGTGGTATAAGATGGACGATGCCAAGGTGAGCGCCTGTGACGAGAGTGCTGCCCTGAGCCAGAGCGCCTACGTGCTCTTCTACTCCCAGGAGGGTGCGTGGCAAGGGGGTGCTGGGGGAGGGGCAGCGGCCCCCCTCACGGCTGACCCCACACACCCCGGGGAGCCTGACCCCGCCGGCCCCGGGGAGCCTGCGGGAGACGCCAGCCGCAGAGCTCCTGGGTCACAGGTGTCCACGGGGGACACAGAGGTCGAAGGAATCAGCTTAGAGCAGTGGAGACGCCTCCAAGAGCAGAAGCGGCCGAAGCCGACCTTCGACCTCCGGAAGACCCAGTCAGCCTTGCCTGCCAGCGCAGTCGTGATTCACCAGTCCAACCACGGAGGAGGGAGACACGGCAAGCTGCCTGAACAGGAGCATGACCGGCTCGGCCATTCCAGCATGGACAGCCCGCCTCCGGGCCTCACGAGCGTTGGCAACGGCCCTTATGCCAGCGGGAGGGCCCGAGCGACCAAGAGGAAGAACAAGAAGCCGCGGCCATCTCTGGGGCTGTGGCTCTGAAGTAGGCTCTGAGGCACATGCGTGAAGACGCCCAGGCACACTCTGCGTGCGGCACGCCCTGTGTGACCCACCAAGTGTTCCGGCGAGGAGCGAGTTCCTCTCGGCGGTGTGGCTGGTGCAGCCTCCTGGAAAAAGGCGGGGCCTGCAGTGTGCCCGGGGCCACGGTGTTCACCTGGATCGCGCTGAGCAGCCGAGCTCTCGAGGGCTGGCTCTGCTGGGAAGTTCCTGGAGAGCATGGGGTGCGTGACCGGGTCTGAGCACGATCCGAGGGCCTCACTCTTCTGCGGGGGTGGGAGAGTCCTCTCTGGACGGGACTTTGGGTGTGGGTTTGCCTTTCTTTCCCCGTCTGCATTCTCTGGCCGCACCGCTGGCCTCTGGTGAGTGATGCGGCAGGGAGACGCCTCCCAGTACGCCCACAGCCAACGGAGCAAGGAGACGAGCTCCTGAGCCCTCCGGGGTGCAGGGAGGAGCGGGTGCAGGTCCGTGAATCATCTCCTTCTGGCCGGTCAGGCTCTCGAAAACGCCCCACACGTCGAGCAGGGTCCGGGGAGAAGATGGGCGACCAGGCTCTATATGTGGAATGTCCTTGGGAGGTGTAGTGCTACTTGGGAAAGGGACCTCCGGCAGGAATGACGCAGGGATGTGTTCGTCACCGGCAGGACGCTCGTGCCAGAGTTGCCTGGGCTCCATTTCCAGTGCAAGGAGTCTGCTGCAGAACCTCCAAGTGCCAAACGGGACAAGTGATTCACCGTGCCACGAGCACCAGCACCAGCACCACCGGCACCAACACGAAGGCCAAGGGGAGAAAGGCGACCCATGGAGTCCCAAAGAAACTTCTCCACCAGCATGGCACAGGGGCCTGAGTGGAGATGGGTCATGCAACCATTGCTTTCTGAAAGCAAAGGTCCTCCCCGCACTGAGGAAAGACCCAAGCCCGCCCTAGATTGTGAGAGCAAGACAACTAGACATCCGACTCTGCCCATCCTATCTGTCAGTCAGTTGTCTCGTCCAGCTTGGCCCCGGACAAAAGCGGGTGGACGCCATGAGACGCGGCCGGCCTCTGAAGTGTCTGGGGCGGTGGGGAAACTGTCGTCTCCTAGCTGCTTTCCCGCCTGCCTCGTGATCCCGTGACCTGGTGGAGGGGCGCCCGAGGACCCTTATCAATCCCCTCTTGCAGTTTCTCTCTTTCTCTTGGTTGCCGGCTTCAAACCCAAAACGGTGGACCTGGAATTAGCGATTTAGCATCTCGGACCTAGAGGGACAAGTGTGGCTCCTGACCGCGCTAGTCGGCTTGGCAAGGAACAGAGAACGTTCCGCTGGCTTTTTCCCCCCGCACGGTTACCTACAAAGCACCGTGCCCACCACACGCAGAGAGGAAGAAGAATGATGAGCAGTATCTTTGCCCAAGAACACAAACAAGCGTGCCCTGGACGAGGAAGTCGAGCCACCCACAGGCCGTCCTCAGTATCACCACCAGTCTTCCTCTGCCCCATCGCCTCAAATGAACTTACTCCTTGCCCCTTCTACACCCTCTGAAGAAGAAGACGAAGAAGAAGAAGAAGGAGCAGAAGAAGGAGAAGGAGAAGGAGGTGAAGAAGTTGAAGAAGGAGAAGAACAGTGATTGGAATGGCATGGCAGAGGGAAGGGGAATGTCGCCTGATGCTGGGGGAAATCCGTTGAAAAGAGAGACAAATACTGGCTGATCTGCCTTCTCTGTGCCATAGGAAGGAGGCAAAAGGACAGCAAGTGTGTGAGCACGTGTGTCATAAAGCACAAAGCAGTGGGGTCCTGGGATGGGATGGGGCAGCGGGAGGTGGGAGGGGTGCAATAGGCTAAGGAAGAAAGCGGGGTCAGGACCGTCTTTTCCTAGTAAGGATCAACGGAATCACCACATCAGCTATGGCAAACCCATGGACTGTGGAACGCCCGTAGTGTTGGAAGGCAAGCACAATATCCAGGTCGGCAGAGCAAACAAACAGACATGTCACACGCCAAGAAGGAAAGCAACAGTCATCCTCCTCCAGGAGGGAAATCTCTTTATACCTTACGTTATAGTGCGTTTTGAGCCCCTACATTGGAAAGATGACTCTAGAAGTCAACTAGTGTAATTAAGGTAGAAACAGAGAATAATAACAAGCAAAAAATAAATAAAGAAAGAAAATGAACAGAAAATACGAAAAAAAAATAAAAAATAAAAAATGAACGAATACCCCCCCCCAAAAAAAAGAAAGAAATAATAAACAAGACAACTAAGGTTGAAAAGGAGCTGAAGAAATGAATCCAAAGTTTCAGCGAGCCTGTGTCTTTCTGAAGGAGCTCGCTTTGGAACATGACCTCCGGCCCTGAAGGGAGAAAATCATATGTGCTACAGTCGCGGCATGTTTTGGTGGCAGGACCCTGAACGCTAGAAGAGTGGCTCATGAGAAAGCACAGAAATTGGAGTGGACCTCAGTCGGGAGCAAAGTTGAGGCAAGGGTTTCTTGTTGTCTGGGGAGGGGTTGTCCTCAGGCAGGGGACTGGGGTGGGGAGAGCCCTCAAGGGGAGAGGGGAGGTGGGCAGACATGTGTTTCCACAAGTGTGTTAGGATCTGAAGGGCGAGCCCACGGAATTCCTCCCCAGCCCGCATGTGTGTGCTGAAATTGGAAGTCCTGCAGTGACTGTCTAGCAGGCAAGTCTGGAAGGCCAAAGGCCCTTGGAATCATTTGCATCCTGAGCCCTTTGGTGCAGGGCCAGATCGGAAGTGCGTGCGGGGCTTCGTCATGGGGAATTCCCGGAGAAAAGTGTCGGTGGTGGGATGTCGGGAGTGGGAGTGAGCACGCCCTGGGACGCCTCAGCCAATGAGGAGCTTGCGCGTGCGGGGGTGGGGCTGTGGGAAAGCCATGAAAGGCCCGAGGGGGCGGGGCCCAGGCCCTTTCTCAGAGAAGCACCCTCTGAGGGAAGGAGGCTTCGTTGTGCAGAGGCAGGTAGGAGATGGAAAGACGCGTGGGCCTTGTTTGCAGAGACCCGGGGGCTGCTTCTGCGCACGGGGGAGGTGCATGTCCGTCTCCCTTCAACGTCTTCCCCGGAGGGCAAGGTTGTCGGCCCAGCGCCGCTGGTGCGGATGCCCTTCGGGAACCCTGTGTCCGTGAGGGGCCGTCGCCGGTGGTCGGGCGGCCCCAGCGGGGTGACTTGGCTCCTGGGTCAGCAGGGCTGGCGCCTGGCCACCAAGTCGCCCTGAGTTGCAGGGGGCCGTGGGGGGTCGGGGCTGGGCTTCAGAATCTGGGGAACACCTGCCACGTGAATGCAGCGCTGCAGTGTCTGAGCCACACGCCGCCCCTGGCCGGCTGGATGGTGTCCCAGCAGCACGCCACCCTCTGTCCGGCCAGCACCTCCTGCACGCTCTGTGCCGTGCGAGCTCACTGGACCCGAGCCCTCCTTCACCCGGGAGAGGTGATCTGGCCCCGCAAGCACCTGCTGGCGGGCTTCCACAGACACCAGCAGGACGATGCCCACGAGTTTCTGATATTCACTCTGAATGCCATGCAGCAAGGGTGCTTGAGTGCATCGCAGCCGTCGGGCCATCCCTCCGAGGACACCACCCTCATCCGGCAGATCTTCGGCGGGACTTGGAGGTCTCAGATCCAGTGTGTCCACCGCCTCGGAGTCTCGGACACGTTTGCCCCTTATCTGGACATCAGCCTGGATATCACGGCGGCTCAGAGTGTGGAACAAGCTCTGAGAGAGCTGGTGAAGCCCGAGAAGCTGGACGCTGAAAACGCCTATGACTGTGGCGTTTGTCTCCGGAAGGTGCCTGCCACCAAGAGGTTGACTTTGCACAGCACGTCCCAGGTCCTGGTGCTGGTGCTGAAGCGGTTGACACAGGTGAGCGGGGCCAAAAGGGCTCAGGAAGTGCGCTATCCCCAGTGCCTCGGCCTGCAGCCCTACACGTCTGAGCGGAAGGCAGGGCCACTGGGCTACGTGCTCTATGCCGTGCTGGTGCACTCCGGGTGGAGCTGTGAGCGAGGACACTACTTTTCTTACGTGCGAGCGGGCAACAGCCAGTGGTATAAGATGGACGATGCCAAGGTGAGCGCCTGTGACGAGAGTGCTGCCCTGAGCCAGAGCGCCTACGTGCTCTTCTACTCCCGGGAGGGTGCGTGGCAAGGGGGTGCTGGGGGAGGGGCAGCGGCCCCCCTCACGGCTGACCTCACACACCCCGGGGAGCCTGACCCCGCCGGCCCCGGGGAGCCTGCGGGAGTCGCCAGCCGCAGAGCTCCTGGGTCGCAGGTGTCCACGGGGGACCCAGAGGTCGAAGGAATCAGCTTAGAGCAGTGGAGACGCCTCCAAGAGCAGAAGCGGCCGAAGCCGACCTTCGACCTCCGGAAGACCCAGTCAGCCCTGCCTGCCGGCGCAGTCGTGATTCACCAGTCCAGCCACGGAGGAGGGAGACACGGCAAGCTGCCTGAACAGGAGCATGACCGGCTCGGCCATTCCAGCATGGACAGCCCGCCTCCGGGCCTCACGAGCGTTGGCAACGGCCCTTATGCCAGCGGGAGGGCCCGAGCGACCAAGAGGAAGAACAAGAAGCCGCGGCCATCTCTGGGGCTGTGGCTCTGAGGTAGGCTCTGAGGCACATGCGTGAAGACGCCCAGGCACACTCTGCGTGCGGCACGCCCTGTGTGACCCACCAAGTGTTCCGGCGAGGAGCGAGTTCCTCTCGGCGGTGTGGCTGGTGCAGCCTCCTGGAAAAAGGCGGGGCCTGCAGTGTGCCCGGGGCCACGGTGTTCACCTGGATCGCGCTGAGCAGCCGAGCTCTCGAGGGCTGGCTCTGCTGGGAAGTTCCTGGAGAGCATGGGGTGCGTGACCGGGTCTGAGCACGATCCGAGGGCCTCACTCTTCTGCGGGGGTGGGAGAGTCCTCTCTGGACGGGACTTTGGGTGTGGGTTTGCCTTTCTTTCCCCGTCTGCATTCTCTGGCCGCACCGCTGGCCTCTGGTGAGTAATGCGGCAGGGAGACGCCTCCCAGTACGCCCACAGCCAACGGAGCAAGGAGACGAGCTCCTGAGCCCTCCGGGGTGCAGGGAGGAGCGGGTGCAGGTCCGTGAATCATCTCCTTCTGGCCGGTCAGGCTCTCGATAACGCCCCACACGTCGAGCAGGGTCCGGGGAGAAGATGGGCGACCAGGCTCTATATGTGGAATGTCCTTGGGAGGTGTAGTGCTACTTGGGAAAGGGACCTCCGGCAGGAATGACGCAGGGATGTGTTCGTCACCGGCAGGACGCTCGTGCCAGAGTTGCCTGGGCTCCATTTCCAGTGCACGGAGTCTGCTGCAGAACCTCCAAGTGCCAAACGGGACAAGTGATTCACCGTGCCACAAGCACCAGCACCAGCACCACCGGCACCAACACGAAGGCCAAGGGGAGAAAGGCGACCCATGGAGTCCCAAAGAAACTTCTCCACCAGCATGGCACAGGGGCCTAAGTGGAGATGGGTCATGCAACCATTGCTTTCTGAAAGCAAAGGTCCTCCCCGCACTGAGGAAAGACCCAAGCCCGCCCTAGATTGTGAGAGCAAGACAACTGGACATCCGACTCTGCCCATCCTACCTGTCAGTCAGTTGTCTCGTCCAGCTTGGCCCTGGACAAAAGCGGGTGGACGCCATGAGACGCGGCCGGCCTCTGAAGTGTCTGGGGCGGTGGGGAAACTGTCCTCTCCTAGCTGCTTTCCCGCCTGCCTCGTGATCCCGTGACCTGGTGGAGGGGCGCCCGAGGACCCTTATCAATCCCCTCTTGCGGTTTCTTTCTTTCTCTTGGTTGCCGGCTTCAAACCCAAAACGGTGGGCCTGGAATTAGCGATTTAGCATCTCGGACCTAGAGGGACAAGTGTGGCTCCTGACCGCGCTAGTCGGCTTGGCAAGGAACAGAGAACGTTCCGCTGGCTTTTTCCCCCCGCACGGTTACCTACAAAGCACCGTGCCCACCACACGCAGAGAGGAAAAAGAATGATGAGCAGTACCTTCGCCCAAGAACACAAACAAGCGTGCCCTGGACGAGGAAGTCGAGCCACCCACAGGCCGCCCTCAGTATCACCACCAGTCTTCCTCTGCCCCATCGCCTCAAATGATCTTACTCCTTGCCCCATCTACACCCTCTGAAGAAGAAGATGAAGAAGAAGAACAAGGAGCAGAAGAAGGAGAAGAAGAAGGAGGTGAAGAAGTTGAAGAAGGAGAAGAACAGTGATTGGAATGGCGTGGCAGAGGGAAGGGGAATGTCGCCTGATGCTGGGGGAAATCCGTTGAAAAGAGAGACAAATACTGGCTGATCTGCCTTCTCTGTGCCATAGGAAGGAGGCAAAAGGACAGCAAGTGTGTGAGCACGTGCGTCATAAAGCACAAAGCAGTGGGGTCCTGGGATGGGATGGGGCAGCGGGAGGTGGGAGGGGTGCAATAGGCTAAGGAAGAAAGCGGGGCCAGGACCGTCTTTTCCTAGTAAGGATCAACGGAATCACCACATCAGCTATGGCAAACCCATGGACTGTGGAACGCCCGTAGTGTTGGAAGGCAAGCACAATATCCAGGTCGGCAGAGCAAACAAACATACATGTCACACGCCAAGAAGGAAAGCAACAGTCATCCTCCTCCAGGAGGGAAATCTCTTTATACCTTACGTTATAGTGCGTTTTGAGCCCCTACATTGGAAAGATGACTCTAGAAGTCAACTAGTGTAATTAAGGTAGAAACAGAGAATAATAACAAGAAAAAAATAAATAAATAAATAAAATGAAAGGAAAATATAAAAAAATAAAAAATAAAAAATGAACGAATACCCCCCCCAAAAAAAGAAAGAAATAATAAACAAGACAACTAAGGTTGAAAAGGAGCTGAAGAAATGAATCCAAAGTTTCAGCGAGCCTGTGTCTTTCTGAAGGAGCTCGCCTTGGAACATGACCTCCGGCCCTGAAGGGAGAAAAGCATATGTGCTACAGTCGCGGCATGTTTTGGTGGCAGGACCCTGATGGCTAGAAGAGTGGCTCATGAGAAAGCACAGAAATTGGAGTGGACCTCAGTCGGGAGCAAAGTTGAGGCAAGGGTTTCTTGTTGTCTGGGGAGGGGTTGTCCTCAGGCAGGGGACTGGGGTGGGGAGAGCCCTCAAGGGGAGAGGGTAGGTGGGCAGACATGTGTTTCCACAAGTGTGTTAGGATCTGAAAGGCGAGCCCACGGAATTCCTCCCCAGCCCGCATGTGTGTGCTGAACTTGGAAGCCCTGCAGTGACTGTCTAGCAGGCAAGTCTGGAAGGCCAAAGGCCCTTGGAATCATTTGCATCCTGAGCCCTTTGGTGCAGGGCCAGATCGGAAGTGCGTGCGGGGCTTCGTCATGGGGAATTCCCGGAGAAAAGTGTCGGTGGTGGGATGTCGGGAGTGGGAGTGAGCACGCCCTGGGACGCCTCAGCCAATGAGGAGCTTGCGCGTGCGGGGGTGGGGCTGTGGGAAAGCCATGAAAGGCCCGAGGGGGCGGGGCCCAGGCCCTTTCTCAGAGAAGCACCCTCTGAGGGAAGGAGGCTTCGTTGTGCAGAGGCAGGTAGGAGATGGAAAGACGCGTGGGCCTTGTTTGCAGAGACCCGGGGGCTGCTTCTGCGCACGGGGGAGGTGCATGTCCGTCTCCCTTCAACGTCTTCCCCGGAGGGCAAGGTTGTCGGCCCAGCGCCGCTGGTGCGGATGCCCTTCGGGAACCCTGTGTCCGTGAGGGGCCGTCGCCGGTGGTCGGGCGGCCCCAGCGGGGTGACTTGGCTCCTGGGTCAGCAGGGCTGGCGCCTGGCCACCAAGTCGCCCTGAGTTGCAGGGGGCCGTGGGGGGTCGGGGCTGGGCTTCAGAATCTGGGGAACACCTGCCACGTGAATGCAGCGCTGCAGTGTCTGAGCCACACGCCGCCCCTGGCCGGCTGGATGGTGTCCCAGCAGCACGCCACCCTCTGTCCGGCCAGCACCTCCTGCACGCTCTGTGCCGTGCGAGCTCACTGGACCCGAGCCCTCCTTCACCCGGGAGAGGTGATCTGGCCCCGCAAGCACCTGCCGGTGGGCTTCCACAGACACCAGCAGGACGATGCCCACGAGTTTCTGATATTCACTCTGAATGCCATGCAGCAAGGGTGCTTGAGTGCATCGCAGCCGTCGGGCCATCCCTCCGAGGACACCACCCTCATCCGGCAGATCTTCGGCGGGACTTGGAGGTCTCAGATCCAGTGTGTCCACCGCCTCGGAGTCTCGGACACGTTTGCCCCTTATCTGGACATCAGCCTGGATATCACGGCGGCTCAGAGTGTGGAACAAGCTCTGAGAGAGCTGGTGAAGCCCGAGAAGCTGGACGCTGAAAACGCCTATGACTGTGGCGTTTGTCTCCGGAAGGTGCCTGCCACCAAGAGGTTGACTTTGCACAGCACGTCCCAGGTCGTGGTGCTGGTGCTGAAGCGGTTGACACAGGTGAGCGGGGCCAAAAGGGCTCAGGAAGTGCGCTATCCCCAGTGCCTCGGCCTGCAGCCCTACACGTCTGAGCGGAAGGCAGGGCCACTGGGCTACGTGCTCTATGCCGTGCTGGTGCACTCCGAGTGGAGCTGTGAGCGAGGACACTACTTTTCTTACGTGCGAGCGGGCAACAGCCAGTGGTATAAGATGGACGATGCCAAGGTGAGCGCCTGTGACCAGAGTGCTGCCCTGAGCCAGAGCGCCTACGTGCTCTTCTACTCGCGGGAGGGTGCGTGGCAAGGGGGTGCTGGGGGAGGGGCAGCGGCCCCCCTCACGGCTGACCCCACACACCCCGGGGAGCCTGACCCCGCCGGCCCCGGGGAGCCTGCGGGAGTCGCCAGCCGCAGAGCTCCTGGGTCGCAGGTGTCCACGGGGGACCCAGAGGTCGAAGGAATCAGCTTAGAGCAGTGGAGACGCCTCCAAGAGCAGAAGCGGCCGAAGCCGACCTTCGACCTCCGGAAGACCCAGTCTGCCCTGCCTGCCGGCGCAGTCGTGATTCACCAGTCCAGCCACGGAGGAGGGAGACACGGCAAGCTGCCTGAACAGGAGCATGACCGGCTCGGCCATTCCAGCACGGACAGCCCGCCTCCGGGCCTCACGAGCGTTGGCAACGGCCCTTATGCCAGCGGGAGGGCCCAAGCGACCAAGAGGAAGAACAAGAAGCCGCGGCCATCTCTGGGGCTGTGGCTCTGAAGTAGGCTCTGAGGCACATGCGTGAAGACGCCCAGGCACACTCTGCGTGCGGCACGCCCTGTGTGACCCACCAAGTGTTCCGGCGAGGAGCGAGTTCCTCTCGGCGGTGTGGCTGGTGCAGCCTCCTGGAAAAAGGCGGGGCCTGCAGTGTGCCCGGGGCCACGGTGTTCACCTGGATCGCGCTGAGCAGCCGAGCTCTCGAGGGCTGGCTCTGCTGGGAAGTTCCTGGAGAGCATGGGGTGCGTGACCGGGTCTGAGCACGATCCGAGGGCCTCACTCTTCTGCGGGGGTGGGAGAGTCCTCTCTGGACGGGACTTTGGGTGTGGGTTTGCCTTTCTTTCCCCGTCTGCATTCTCTGGCCGCACCGCTGGCCTCTGGTGAGTGATGCGGCAGGGAGACGCCTCCCAGTACGCCCACAGCCAACGGAGCAAGGAGACGAGCTCCTGAGCCCTCCGGGGTGCAGGGAGGAGCGGGTGCAGGTCCGTGAATCATCTCCTTCTGGCCGGTCAGGCTCTCGATAAGGCCCCACACGTCGAGCAGGGTCCGGGGAGAAGATGGGCGACCAGGCTCTATATGAGGAATGTCCTTGGGAGGTGTAGTGCTACTTGGGAAAGGGAGCTCCGGCAGGAATGATGCAGGGATGTGTTCGTCACCGGCAGGACGCTCGTGCGCAGAGTTGCCTGGGCTCCATTTCCAGTGCACGGAGTCTGCTGCAGAACCTCCAAGTGCCAAACGGGACAAGTGATTCACCGTGCCACGAGCACCAGCACCAGCACCACCGGCACCAACACGAAGGCCAAGGGGAGAAAGGCGACCCATGGAGTCCCAAAGAAACTTCTCCACCAGCATGGCACAGGGGCCTAAGTGGAGATGGGTCATGGAATCATTGCTTTCTGAAAGCAAAGGTCCTCCCCGCACTGAGGAAAGACCCAAGCCCGCCCTAGATTGTGAGAGCAAGACAACTGGACATCCGACTCTGCCCATCCTACCTGTCAGTCAGTTGTCTCATCCAGCTTGGCCCCGGACAAAAGCGGGTGGACGCCATGAGACGCGGCCGGCCTCTGAAGTGTCTGGGGCGGTGGGGAAACTGTCCTCTCCTAGCTGCTTTCCCGCCTGCCTCGTGATCCCGTGACCTGGTGGAGGGGCGCCTGAGGACCCTTATCAATCCCCTCTTGCGGTTTCTTTCTTTCTCTTGGTTGCCGGCTTCAAACCCAAAACGGTGGGCCTGGAATTAGCGATTTAGCATCTCGGACCTAGAGGGACAAGTGTGGCTCCTGACTGCGCTAGTCGGCTTGGCAAGGAACAGAGAACGTTCCGCTGGCTTTTTCCCCCCGCACGGTTACCTACAAAGCACCGTGCCCACCACACGCAGAGAGGAAAAAGAATGATGAGCAGTACCTTCGCCCAAGAACACAAACAAGCGTGCCCTGGACGAGGAAGTCGAGCCACCCACAGGCCGCCCTCAGTATCACCACCAGTCTTCCTCTGCCCCATCGCCTCAAATGAACTTACTCCTTGCCCCATCCACACCCTCTGAAGAAGAAGACGAAGAAGAAGAAGAAGGAGCAGAAGAAGGAGAAGGAGAAGGAGGTGAAGAAGTTGAAGAAGGAGAAGAACAGTGATTGGAATGGCGTGGCAGAGGGAAGGGGAATGTCGCCTGATGCTGGGGGAAATCCGTTGAAAAGAGAGACAAATACTGGCTGATCTGCCTTCTCTGTGCCATAGGAAGGAGGCAAAAGGACAGCAAGTGTGTGAGCACGTGCGTCATAAAGCACAAAGCAGTGGGGTCCTGGGATGGGATGGGGCAGCGGGAGGTGGGAGGGGTGCAATAGGCTAAGGAAGAAAGCGGGGCCAGGACCGTCTTTTCCTAGTAAGGAACAACGGAATCACCACATCAGCTATGGCAAACCCATGGACTGTGGAACGCCCGTAGTGTTGGAAGGCAAGCACAATATCCAGGTCGGCAGAGCAAACAAACATACATGTCACACGCCAAGAAGGAAACCAACAGTCATCCTCCTCCAGGAGGGAAATCTCTTTATACCTTACGTTATAGTGCGTTTTGAGCCCCTACATTGGAAAGATGACTCTAGAAGTCAACTAGTGTAATTAAGGTAGAAACAGAGAATAATAACAAGAAAAAAATATATAAATAAATAAAATGAAAGGAAAATACAAAAAAATAAAAAATAAAAAATGAACGAATACCCCCCCCAAAAAAAGAAAGAAATAATAAACAAGACAACTAAGGTTGAAAAGGAGCTGAAGAAATGAATCCAAAGTTTCAGCGAGCCTGTGTCTTTCTGAAGGAGCTCGCCTTGGAACATGACCTCCGGCCCTGAAGGGAGAAAAGCATATGTGCTACAGTCGCGGCATGTTTTGGTGGCAGGACCCTGATGGCTAGAAGAGTGGCTCATGAGAAAGCACAGAAATTGGAGTGGACCTCAGTCGGGAGCAAAGTTGAGGCAAGGGTTTCTTGTTGTCTGGGGAGGGGTTGTCCTCAGGCAGGGGACTGGGGTGGGGAGAGCCCTCAAGGGGAGAGGGTAGGTGGGCAGACATGTGTTTCCACAAGTGTGTTAGGATCTGAAGGGCGAGCCCACGGAATTCCTCCCCAGCCCGCATGTGTGTGCTGAACTTGGAAGCCCTGCAGTGACTGTCTAGCAGGCAAGTCTGGAAGGCCAAAGGCCCTTGGAATCATTTGCATCCTGAGCCCTTTGGTGCAGGGCCAGATCGGAAGTGCGTGCGGGGCTTCGTCATGGGGAATTCCCGGAGAAAAGTGTCAGTGGTGGGATGTCGGGAGTGGGAGTGAGCACGCCCTGGGACGCCTCAGCCAATGAGGAGCTTGCGCGTGCGGGGGTGGGGCTGTGGGAAAGCCATGAAAGGCCCGAGGGGGCGGGGCCCAGGCCCTTTCTCAGAGAAGCACCCTCTGAGGGAAGGAGGCTTCGTTGTGCAGAGGCAGGTAGGAGATGGAAAGACGCGTGTGCCTTGTTTGCAGAGACCCGGGGGCTGCTTCTGCGCACGGGGGAGGTGCATGTCCGTCTCCCTTCAACGTCTTCCCCGGAGGGCAAGGTTGTCGGCCCAGCGCCGCTGGTGCGGATGCCCTTCGGGAACCCTGTGTCCGTGAGGGGCCGTCGCCGGTGGTCGGGCGGCCCCAGCGGGGTGACTTGGCTCCTGGGTCAGCAGGGCTGGCGCCTGGCCACCAAGTCGCCCTGAGTTGCAGGCGGCCGTGGGCGGTCGGGGCTGGGCTTCAGAATCTGGGGAACACCTGCCACGTGAATGCAGCGCTGCAGTGTCTGAGCCACACGCCGCCCCTGGCCGGCTGGATGGTGTCCCAGCAGCACGCCACCCTCTGTCCGGCCAGCACCTCCTGCACGCTCTGTGCCGTGCGAGCTCACTGGACCCGAGCCCTCCTTCACCCGGGAGAGGTGATCTGGCCCCGCAAGCACCTGCTGGCGGGCTTCCACAGACACCAGCAGGACGATGCCCACGAGTTTCTGATATTCACTCTGAATGCCATGCAGCAAGGGTGCTTGAGTGCATCGCAGCCGTCGGGCCATCCCTCCGAGGACACCACCCTCATCCGGCAGATCTTCGGCGGGACTTGGAGGTCTCAGATCCAGTGTGTCCACCGCCTCGGAGTCTCGGACACGTTTGCCCCTTATCTGGACATCAGCCTGGATATCACGGCGGCTCAGAGTGTGGAACAAGCTCTGAGAGAGCTGGTGAAGCCTGAGAAGCTGGACGCTGAAAACGCCTATGACTGTGACGGTTGTCTCCGGAAGGTGCCTGCCACCAAGAGGTTGACTTTGCACAGCACGTCCCAGGTCGTGGTGCTGGTGCTGAAGCGGTTGACACAGGTGAGCGGGGCCAAAAGGGCTCAGGAAGTGCGCTATCCCCAGTGCCTCGGCCTGCAGCCCTACACGTCTGAGCGGAAGGCAGGGCCACTGGGCTACGTGCTCTATGCCGTGCTGGTGCACTCCGAGTGGAGCTGTGAGCGAGGACACTACTTTTCTTACGTGCGAGCGGGCAACAGCCAGTGGTATAAGATGGACGATGCCAAGGTGAGCGCCTGTGACGAGAGTGCTGCCCTGAGCCAGAGCGCCTACGTGCTCTTCTACTCCCGGGAGGGTGCGTGGCAAGGGGGTGCTGGGGGAGGGGCAGCGGCCCCCCTCACGGCTGACCCCACACACCCCGTGGAGCCTTTCCCCGCCGGTCCCGGGGAGCCTGCGGGAGTCGCCAGCCGCAGAGCTCCTGGGTCGCAGGTGTCCATGGGGGACCCAGAGGTCGAAGGAATCAGCTTAGAGCAGTGGAGACGCCTCCAAGAGCAGAAGCGGCCGAAGCCGACCTTCGACCTCCGGAAGACCCAGTCAGCCCTGCCTGCCGGCGCAGTCGTGATTCACCAGTCCAGCCACGGAGGAGGGAGACACGGCAAGCTGCCTGAACAGGAGCATGACCGGCTCGGCCATTCCAGCATGGACAGCCCGCCTCCGGGCCTCACGAGCGTTGGCAACGGCCCTTATGCCAGCGGGAGGGCCCGAGCGACCAAGAGGAAGAACAAGAAGCCGCGGCCATCTCTGGGGCTGTGGCTCTGAGGTAGGCTCTGAGGCACATGCGTGAAGACGCCCAGGCACACTCTGCGTGCGGCACGCCCTGTGTGACCCACCAAGTGTTCCGGCGAGGAGCGAGTTCCTCTCGGCGGTGTGGCTGGTGCAGCCTCCTGGAAAAAGGCGGGGCCTGCAGTGTGCCCGGGGCCACGGTGTTCACCTGGATCGCGCTGAGCAGCCGAGCTCTCGAGGGCTGGCTCTGCTGGGAAGTTCCTGGAGAGCATGGGGTGCGTGACCGGGTCTGAGCACGATCCGAGGGCCTCACTCTTCTGCGGGGGTGGGAGAGTCCTCTCTGGACGGGACTTTGGGTGTGGGTTTGCCTTTCTTTCCCCGTCTGCATTCTCTGGCCGCACCGCTGGCCTCTGGTGAGTGATGCGGCAGGGAGACGCCTGCCAGTACGCCCACAGCCAACGGAGCAAGGAGACGAGCTCCTGAGCCCTCCGGGGTGCAGGGAGGAGCGGGTGCAGGTCCGTGAATCATCTCCTTCTGGCCGGTCAGGCTCTCGATAAGGCCCCACACGTCGAGCAGGGTCCGGGGAGAAGATGGGCGACCAGGCTCTATATGTGGAATGTCCTTGGGAGGTCTAGTGCTACTTGGGAAAGGGAGCTCCGGCAGGAATGACGCAGGGATGTGTTCGTCACCGGCAGGACCCTCGTGCCAGAGTTGCCTGGGCTCCATTTCCAGTGCACGGATTCTGCTGCAGAACCTCCAAGTGCCAAACGGGACAAGTGATTCACCGTGCCACAAGCACCAGCACCAGCACCACCGGCACCAACACGAAGGCCAAGGGGAGAAAGGCGACCCATGGAGTCCCAAAGAAACTTCTCCACCAGCATGGCACAGGGGCCTAAGTGGAGATGGGTCATGCAACCATTGCTTTCTGAAAGCAAAGGTCCTCCCCGCACTGAGGAAAGACGCAAGCCCGCCCTAGATTGTGAGAGCAAGACAACTGGACATCCGACTCTGCCCATCCTACCTGTCAGTCAGTTGTCTCGTCCAGCTTGGCCCCGGACAAAAGCGGGTGGACGCCATGAGACGCGGCCGGCCTCTGAAGTGTCTGGGGCGGTGGGGAAACTGTCCTCTCCTAGCTGCTTTCCCGCCTGCCTCGTGATCCCGAGACCAGGTGGAGGGGCGCCTGAGGACCCTTATCAATCCCCTCTTGCGGTTTCTTTCTTTCTCTTGGTTGCCGGCTTCAAACCCAAAACGGTGGGCCTGGAATTAGCGATTTAGCATCTCGGACCTAGAGGGACAAGTGTGGCTCCTGACCGCGCTAGTCGGCTTGGCAAGGAACAGAGAACGTTCCGCTGGCTTTTTCCCCCCGCACGGTTACCTACAAAGCACCGTGCCCACCACACGCAGAGAGGAAAAAGAATGATGAGCAGTACCTTCGCCCAAGAACACAAACAAGCGTGCCCTGGACGAGGAAGTCGAGCCACCCACAGGCCGCCCTCAGTATCACCACCAGTCTTCCTCTGCCCCATCGCCTCAAATGAACTTTCTGCTTGCCCCATCTACACCCTCTGAAGAAGAAGACGAAGAAGAAGAAGAAGGAGCAGAAGAAGGAGAAGGAGAAGGAGGTGAAGAAGTTGAAGAAGGAGAAGAACAGTGATTGGAATGGCGTGGCAGAGGGAAGGGGAATGTCACCTGATGCTGGGGGAAATCCGTTGAAAAGAGAGACAAATACTGGCTGATCTGCCTTCTCTGTGCCATAGGAAGGAGGCAAAAGGACAGCAAGTGTGTGAGCACGTGCGTCATAAAGCACAAAGCAGTGGGGTCCTGGGATGGGATGGGGCAGCGGGAGGTGGGAGGGGTGCAATAGGCTAAGGAAGAAAGCGGGGTCAGGACCGTCTTTTCCTAGTAAGGATCAACGGAATCACCACATCAGCTATGGCAAACCCATGGACTGTGGAACGCCCGTAGTGTTGGAAGGCAAGCACAATATCCAGGTCGGCAGAGCAAACAAACATACATGTCACACGCCAAGAAGGAAACCAACAGTCATCCTCCTCCAGGAGGGAAATCTCTTTATACCTTACGTTATAGTGCGTTTTGAGCCCTTACATTGGAAAGATGACTCTAGAAGTCAACTAGTGTAATTAAGGTAGAAACAGAGAATAATAACAAGAAAAAAAATAAATAAATAAATAAAATGAAAAGAAAATACAAAAAAAAAAAAATCAAAAAAATAAAAAATGAACGAATACCCCCCCCAAAAAAAGAAAGAAATAATAAACAAGACAACTAAGGTTGAAAAGGAGCTGAAGAAATGAATCCAAAGTTTCTGCGAGCCTGTGTCTTTCTGAAGGAGCTCGCCTTGGAACATGACCTCCGGCCCTGAAGGGAGAAAAGCATATGTGCTACAGTCGCGGCATGTTTTGGTGGCAGGACCCTGATCGCTAGAAGAGTGGCTCATGAGAAAGCACAGAAATTGGAGTGGACCTCAGTCGAGAGCAAAGTTGAGGCAAGGCTTTCTTGTTGTCTGGGGAGGGGTTGTCCTCAGGCAGGGGACTGGGGTGGGGAGAGCCCTCAAGGGGAGAGGGTAGGTGGGCAGACATGTGTTTCCACAAGTGTGTTAGGATCTGAAGGGCGAGCCCACGGAATTCCTCCCCAGCCCGCATGTGTGTGCTGAACTTGGAAGCCCTGCAGTGACTCTCTAGCAGGCAAGTCTGGAAGGCCAAAGGCCCTTGGAATCATTTGCATCCTGAGCCCTTTGGTGCAGGGCCAGATCGGAAGTGCGTGCGGGGCTTCGTCATGGGGAATTCCCGGAGAAAAGTGTCGGTGGTGGGATGTCGGGAGTGGGAGTGAGCACGCCCTGGGACGCCTCAGCCAATGAGGAGCTTGCGCGTGCGGGGTTGGGGCTGTGGGAAAGCCAGGAAAGGCCCGAGGGGGCGGGGCCCAGGCCCTTTCTCAGAGAAGCACCCTCTGAGGGAAGGAGGCTTCGTTGTGCAGAGGCAGGTAGGAGATGGAAAGACGCGTGGGCCTTGTTTGCAGAGACCCGGGGGCTGCTTCTGCGCACGGGGGAGGTGCATGTCCGTCTCCCTTCAACGTCTTCCCCTGAGGGCAAGGTTGTCGGCCCAGCGCCGCTGGTGCGGATGCCCTTCGGGAACCCTGTGTCCGTGAGGGGCCGTCGCCGGTGGTCGGGCGGCCCCAGCGGGGTGACTTGGCTCCTGGGTCAGCAGGGCTGGCGCCTGGCCACCAAGTCGCCCTGAGTTGCAGGGGGCCGTGGGGGGTCGGGGCTGGGCTTCAGAATCTGGGGAACACCTGCCACGTGAATGCAGCGCTGCAGTGTCTGAGCCACACGCCGCCCCTGGCCGGCTGGATGGTGTCCCAGCAGCACGACACCCTCTGTCCGGCCAGCACCTCCTGCACGCTCTGTGCCGTGCGAGCTCACTGGACCCGAGCCCTCCTTCACCCGGGAGAGGTGATCTGGCCCCGCAAGCACCTGCTGGCGGGCTTCCACAGACACCAGCAGGACGATGCCCACGAGTTTCTGATATTCACTCTGAATGCCATGCAGCAAGGGTGCTTGAGTGCATCGCAGCCGTCGGGCCATCCCTCCGAGGACACCACCCTCATCCGGCAGATCTTCGGCGGGACTTGGAGGTCTCAGATCCAGTGTGTCCACCGCCTCGGAGTCTCGGACACGTTTGCCCCTTATCTGGACATCAGCCTGGATATCACGGCGGCTCAGAGTGTGGAACAAGCTCTGAGAGAGCTGGTGAAGCCTGAGAAGCTGGACGCTGAAAACGCCTATGACTGTGACGGTTGTCTCCGGAAGGTGCCTGCCACCAAGAGGTTGACTTTGCACAGCACGTCCCAGGTCGTGGTGCTGGTGCTGAAGCGGTTGACACAGGTGAGCGGGGCCAAAAGGGCTCAGGAAGTGCGCTATCCCCAGTGCCTCGGCCTGCAGCCCTACACGTCTGAGCGGAAGGCAGGGCCACTGGGCTACGTGCTCTATGCCGTGCTGGTGCACTCCGAGTGGAGCTGTGAGCGAGGACACTACTTTTCTTACGTGCGAGCGGGCAACAGCCAGTGGTATAAGATGGACGATGCCAAGGTGAGCGCCTGTGACGAGAGTGCTGCCCTGAGCCAGAGCGCCTACGTGCTCTTCTACTCCCGGGAGGGTGCGTGGCAAGGGGGTGCTGGGGGAGGGGCAGCGGCCCCCCTCACGGCTGACCCCACACACCCCGTGGAGCCTTTCCCCGCCGGTCCCGGGGAGCCTGCGGGAGTCGCCAGCCGCAGAGCTCCTGGGTCGCAGGTGTCCACGGGGGACCCAGAGGTCGAAGGAATCAGCTTAGAGCAGTGGAGACGCCTCCAAGAGCAGAAGCGGCCGAAGCCGACCTTCGACCTCCGGAAGACCCAGTCAGCCCTGCCTGCCGGCGCAGTCGTGATTCACCAGTCCAGCCACGGAGGAGGGAGACACGGCAAGCTGCCTGAACAGGAGCATGACCGGCTCGGCCATTCCAGCATGGACAGCCCGCCTCCGGGCCTCACGAGCGTTGGCAACGGCCCTTATGCCAGCGGGAGGGCCCGAGCGACCAAGAGGAAGAACAAGAAGCCGCGGCCATCTCTGGGGCTGTGGCTCTGAGGTAGGCTCTGAGGCACATGCGTGAAGACGCCCAGGCACACTCTGCGTGCGGCACGCCCTGTGTGACCCACCAAGTGTTCCGGCGAGGAGCGAGTTCCTCTCGGCGGTGTGGCTGGTGCAGCCTCCTGGAAAAAGGCGGGGCCTGCAGTGTGCCCGGGGCCACGGTGTTCACCTGGATCGCGCTGAGCAGCCGAGCTCTCGAGGGCTGGCTCTGCTGGGAAGTTCCTGGAGAGCATGGGGTGCGTGACCGGGTCTGAGCACGATCCGAGGGCCTCACTCTTCTGCGGGGGTGGGAGAGTCCTCTCTGGACGGGACTTTGGGTGTGGGTTTGCCTTTCTTTCCCCGTCTGCATTCTCTGGCCGCACCGCTGGCCTCTGGTGAGTGATGCGGCAGGGAGACGCCTGCCAGTACGCCCACAGCCAACGGAGCAAGGAGACGAGCTCCTGAGCCCTCCGGGGTGCAGGGAGGAGCGGGTGCAGGTCCGTGAATCATCTCCTTCTGGCCGGTCAGGCTCTCGATAAGGCCCCACACGTCGAGCAGGGTCCGGGGAGAAGATGGGCGACCAGGCTCTATATGTGGAATGTCCTTGGGAGGTCTAGTGCTACTTGGGAAAGGGAGCTCCGGCAGGAATGACGCAGGGATGTGTTCGTCACCGGCAGGACCCTCGTGCCAGAGTTGCCTGGGCTCCATTTCCAGTGCAAGGATTCTGCTGCAGAACCTCCAAGTGCCAAACGGGACAAGTGATTCACCGTGCCACAAGCACCAGCACCAGCACCACCGGCACCAACACGAAGGCCAAGGGGAGAAAGGCGACCCATGGAGTCCCAAAGAAACTTCTCCACCAGCATGGCACAGGGGCCTAAGTGGAGATGGGTCATGCAACCATTGCTTTCTGAAAGCAAAGGTCCTCCCCGCACTGAGGAAAGACGCAAGCCCGCCCTAGATTGTGAGAGCAAGACAACTGGACATCCGACTCTGCCCATCCTACCTGTCAGTCAGTTGTCTCGTCCAGCTTGGCCCCGGACAAAAGCGGGTGGACGCCATGAGACGCGGCCGGCCTCTGAAGTGTCTGGGGCGGTGGGGAAACTGTCCTCTCCTAGCTGCTTTCCCGCCTGCCTCGTGATCCCGAGACCAGGTGGAGGGGCGCCTGAGGACCCTTATCAATCCCCTCTTGCGGTTTCTTTCTTTCTCTTGGTTGCCGGCTTCAAACCCAAAACGGTGGGCCTGGAATTAGCGATTTAGCATCTCGGACCTAGAGGGACAAGTGTGGCTCCTGACCGCGCTAGTCGGCTTGGCAAGGAACAGAGAACGTTCCGCTGGCTTTTTCCCCCCGCACGGTTACCTACAAAGCACCGTGCCCACCACACGCAGAGAGGAAAAAGAATGATGAGCAGTACCTTCGCCCAAGAACACAAACAAGCGTGCCCTGGACGAGGAAGTCGAGCCACCCACAGGCCGCCCTCAGTATCACCACCAGTCTTCCTCTGCCCCATCGCCTCAAATGAACTTTCTGCTTGCCCCATCTACACCCTCTGAAGAAGAAGACGAAGAAGAAGAAGAAGGAGCAGAAGAAGGAGAAGGAGAAGGAGGTGAAGAAGTTGAAGAAGGAGAAGAACAGTGATTGGAATGGCGTGGCAGAGGGAAGGGGAATGTCACCTGATGCTGGGGGAAATCCGTTGAAAAGAGAGACAAATACTGGCTGATCTGCCTTCTCTGTGCCATAGGAAGGAGGCAAAAGGACAGCAAGTGTGTGAGCACGTGCGTCATAAAGCACAAAGCAGTGGGGTCCTGGGATGGGATGGGGCAGCGGGAGGTGGGAGGGGTGCAATAGGCTAAGGAAGAAAGCGGGGTCAGGACCGTCTTTTCCTAGTAAGGATCAACGGAATCACCACATCAGCTATGGCAAACCCATGGACTGTGGAACGCCCGTAGTGTTGGAAGGCAAGCACAATATCCAGGTCGGCAGAGCAAACAAACATACATGTCACACGCCAAGAAGGAAACCAACAGTCATCCTCCTCCAGGAGGGAAATCTCTTTATACCTTACGTTATAGTGCGTTTTGAGCCCTTACATTGGAAAGATGACTCTAGAAGTCAACTAGTGTAATTAAGGTAGAAACAGAGAATAATAACAAGAAAAAAAATAAATAAATAAATAAAATGAAAAGAAAATACAAAAAAAAAAAAATCAAAAAAATAAAAAATGAACGAATACCCCCCCCAAAAAAAGAAAGAAATAATAAACAAGACAACTAAGGTTGAAAAGGAGCTGAAGAAATGAATCCAAAGTTTCTGCGAGCCTGTGTCTTTCTGAAGGAGCTCGCCTTGGAACATGACCTCCGGCCCTGAAGGGAGAAAAGCATATGTGCTACAGTCGCGGCATGTTTTGGTGGCAGGACCCTGATCGCTAGAAGAGTGGCTCATGAGAAAGCACAGAAATTGGAGTGGACCTCAGTCGAGAGCAAAGTTGAGGCAAGGCTTTCTTGTTGTCTGGGGAGGGGTTGTCCTCAGGCAGGGGACTGGGGTGGGGAGAGCCCTCAAGGGGAGAGGGTAGGTGGGCAGACATGTGTTTCCACAAGTGTGTTAGGATCTGAAGGGCGAGCCCACGGAATTCCTCCCCAGCCCGCATGTGTGTGCTGAACTTGGAAGCCCTGCAGTGACTGTCTAGCAGGCAAGTCTGGAAGGCCAAAGGCCCTTGGAATCATTTGCATCCTGAGCCCTTTGGTGCAGGGCCAGATCGGAAGTGCGTGCGGGGCTTCGTCATGGGGAATTCCCGGAGAAAAGTGTCGGTGGTGGGATGTCGGGAGTGGGAGTGAGCACGCCCTGGGACGCCTCAGCCAATGAGGAGCTTGCGCGTGCGGGGTTGGGGCTGTGGGAAAGCCATGAAAGGCCCGAGGGGGCGGGGCCCAGGCCCTTTCTCAGAGAAGCACCCTCTGAGGGAAGGAGGCTTCGTTGTGCAGAGGCAGGTAGGAGATGGAAAGACGCGTGGGCCTTGTTTGCAGAGACCCGGGGGCTGCTTCTGCGCACGGGGGAGGTGCATGTCCGTCTCCCTTCAACGTCTTCCCCTGAGGGCAAGGTTGTCGGCCCAGCGCCGCTGGTGCGGATGCCCTTCGGGAACCCTGTGTCCGTGAGGGGCCGTCGCCGGTGGTCGGGCGGCCCCAGCGGGGTGACTTGGCTCCTGGGTCAGCAGGGCTGGCGCCTGGCCACCAAGTCGCCCTGAGTTGCAGGGGGCCGTGGGGGGTCGGGGCTGGGCTTCAGAATCTGGGGAACACCTGCCACGTGAATGCAGCGCTGCAGTGTCTGAGCCACACGCCGCCCCTGGCCGGCTGGATGGTGTCCCAGCAGCACGCCACCCTCTGTCCGGCCAGCACCTCCTGCACGCTCTGTGCCGTGCGAGCTCACTGGACCCGAGCCCTCCTTCACCCGGGAGAGGTGATCTGGCCCCGCAAGCACCTGCTGGCGGGCTTCCACAGACACCAGCAGGACGATGCCCACGAGTTTCTGATATTCACTCTGAATGCCATGCAGCAAGGGTGCTTGAGTGCATCGCAGCCGTCGGGCCATCCCTCCGAGGACACCACCCTCATCCGGCAGATCTTCGGCGGGACTTGGAGGTCTCAGATCCAGTGTGTCCACCGCCTCGGAGTCTCGGACACGTTTGCCCCTTATCTGGACATCAGCCTGGATATCACGGCGGCTCAGAGTGTGGAACAAGCTCTGAGAGAGCTGGTGAAGCCTGAGAAGCTGGACGCTGAAAACGCCTATGACTGTGGCGTTTGTCTCCGGAAGGTGCCTGCCACCAAGAGGTTGACTTTGCACAGCACGTCCCAGGTCCTGTTGCTGGTGCTGAAGCGGTTGACACAGGTGAGCGGGGCCAGAAGGGCTCAGGAAGTGCGCTATCCCCAGTGCCTCGGCCTGCAGCCCTACACGTCTGAGCGGAAGGCAGGGCCACTGGGCTACGTGCTCTATGCCGTGCTGGTGCACTCCGAGTGGAGCTGTGAGCGAGGACACTACTTTTCTTACGTGCGAGCGGGCAACAGCCAGTGGTATAAGATGGACGATGCCAAGGTGAGCGCTTGTGACGAGAGTGCTGCCCTGAGCCAGAGCGCCTACGTGCTCTTCTACTCCCGGGAGGGTGCGTGGCAAGGGGGTGCTGGGGGAGGGGCAGCGGCCCCCCTCACGGCTGACCCCACACACCCCGGGGAGCCTGACCCCTCCTGCCCCGGGGAGCCTGCGGGAGTCGCCAGCCGCAGAGCTCCTGGGTCGCAGGTGTCCACGGGGGACACAGAGGTTGAAGGAATCAGCTTAGAGCAGTGGAGACGCCTCCAAGAGCAGAAGCGGCCGAAGCCGACCTTCGACCTCCGGAAGTTTTAGTCGGCCCTCCTGCTGAACACCACACGGCCATTTTTATGGATCCACATAGAGGTCGTTGATATCCCCGCTTGATGCATGAATAGTATTTACACAGACTCGATTTATTTTCGCTTTGATTGGGGGTGCCCTATCCAGAGAGATCACGCGGGTCCGAAAGCAAACCCAGAACAGAGCAGAACAGAACCAAAACCACAGCCAAGTCGAGGGAGTGCTGAACCAGAGGAGCTCACACAGCCTACGAGGTGTCCCAGATTGTGAAGGAGCGTTTGTGCTCACGTATCTATGTGGAGGTCTGAAGGGTCACTTGCCAGCGATGCAGATGTCATGCGAGTGGCCGGAGATGTTTCTCCATAGGATCTCTTGGGATGTCGCACGCAGGCAGGGTGCCTGGTGCAGGGGCACCCTGGGAGGTCCGATCCCCCGAAAAGTTGGCATGTGGGGCGCAGGCAAGCACACAACGTTTTCTTGCAGGGAGGGCCGAGCGAGGAGAATTCAGGGGTCCATACCTCCAAGCCCCCAGCTGCTGCTGCTGCTTCTGCTGCTTCTTCTGCTTCTTCTTCTTCTTTTTTTTTTTTTTTCTGCCCCAAGCTTCTTGAAAGGGTTCCACGTAGCATTCTGAAAGGTCAGGTGATGGAGGGACAGGGTTCGTGGTTGCAAACGTCTGGCTGTAGGAATTCTTTGTCTTTGGTGACTGTTCACCACGTGGGTCAGGTCATGAGGTTCCTATACCCCTTCCACGGGACAGATGTTCACTGGGGGAGTGGGAAGGGTCCACACTCCTGTTCCCACTGCTCCCCTCCGTGAACTGGAGTGCGAATCTAGATGGGCCTCTGACGACACACATCGCCGGGTTACATCACGCCGGTTTGGCCTTCGGTTCTCACAAACTGGCACTCTTGCTGCTTCTCGAAGTGTCCTAGAGAAGAAGACATCGGATTCCACATTAGATCAGCTTCTTTGACTAGCGAAGGCACAACAGCCACAACAAGCGGGATGGATAAACACAGAAGTTGGTTTCCTTCGGACTATGGAGCGTGCATGTGTGTGTGTGTGTGAGAGAGAGAGACAGACAGAGAGAGAGAGAGAGGCAGAGAGAGGCAGAGAGAGAGAGAGAGAGAGAGAGAGAGAGAGAGAGAGGCAGAGAGAGAGAGAGAGAGAGAGAGAGAGAGAGATGCCTTTGTGGTTCTAAGGCAAGCACTGAGGAGTTGAGACTTTCTTTAACGAACATATTTTCCTTCATTTCAGTCGTGATGGTCCAATGATTTGGATGACAACATTTCATGTTTCAGGGTAGATGATTTTAGAAGGCTGTGAAGGGACTTCCCTGCCTGGTGGCCCAGTGGTTAAGAATCCACCTGCCGATGAGGCAGGGGACAGGGTGTTTTCGATCGATCCCCGATCAGGGAAGATGCCACTGGGCTCCGGGCAGGTTCGATACAAACCTATAGAACGGACAATGCCAGGCAGGCGTGAAGGCGAGGGCAGACGGGGGACTCTGGACGAGGATGACTGACACTGACGTCTCCGTGTAGGTGGGTTGTGGCCGGCACACTCCTCTGGGGCAGGATGTTCCTAAGACCGTTGCGGGAGGAGCAGGGGACCTAAGGGAACTCTCTGTCCTCTCTGCTCCATTTTGCCCCCGGAACCCTAATCTGCTCAAAGAGAGGATTCAGCCTATGGAAAGACAAACTCACATGTGAGTGAACCTCCTTTCTAGTTCACTTGAATTCTGAAAGCGTGACGGTCAGATTCACTCAACTCTCTGGATGTCTGTTCTTCCTGAGATCCCGGCCTATTCACTGGAAGAACACATGGAGCCGGATGAGATCTCCCTCTGCACGGCGGCTCCAGTGTGCACACATTTCAATGGCTACGGCTTGTGGACATCGCACCGAGAGCCTAACCCCGGTGTTTCAGACGCCTGTTTCTACAATGGCTGAACAGTTCTAACTGCGGGAAGCCCAAAATTTGCCCCTGCCTGTTCGATCTGCAGGGACTCTGCAAAGAAAGAACACACGTGCCCGGTCTCATGACCGATCCCCTTTTTCGGAGCTAGCCTGGCGTGTGATCTGTTTTCCAGGCCATAGGCACGCACTGGCACTGGGGAGTTGTGTTCCCCCTCTCCCCCCCCCCCCCCCCCCCGGCCTCCTCCTCCTCCTCTCTGCCCCCACCCTTCCCTTCCCTTCCCCCCACATGCACGCTCCCTCACCCCCACCCCCGCCCCGCCTGGGCCCGGCCCGTCCAGGTCTCCCCCACCCGTGGAAAAGGCCAGGAAGAAATGGTCCCAGAACGACGCAGCCGAGAAACAGTGGAAGTCCACTTGGATGCGGTTAGGAAACACCTGAGCATACCTAGGCCGACACTGCCACCGTGTGGGATGAGAGGCCAGTGAGAGGAGAAGCTCAAGAGTTCAGAGGAGGAGGAAGAGGAAGAGGAGCAGGAGGGAGGCAGGCGGCGGTGGGGGGAGGGGAGGGACAGGCTGAAGCTGTCTCAGGGCGATGACGTGGGTGAAAACGTCCCCCTTCAGAAGGGCGCTCCGAAGAGAGAGTTCCGGCGGGACCTTGAGAGCACACAGGGCTTCGTTTTGGAGGCTGACCTTAAAGCTGGGAGTGGGGGTGGGGGAGGGAATCATCCAGACATACGAAAGACACCAGGCCGGGAAGGCAAGACAGATTCTTTACAGAAGTGAATCGGATGCTTTTCTGTCAGTGTGTTCCATAATCAGACTATCATGGAAATCCATCCATCCACCCATCCATCCATCCATCCATCCACCCATCCATCCATCCATCCACCCACCCATCCACCCATCCATCCATCCATCCATCCATCCATCCATCCATCCATCCATCCATCCATCCATCCATCCATCCACCCACCCACCCACCCACCCACCCACCATCGTTTCGCTCCTTTTCTGTTCTCTACATTTTTAATGGCGAGTGAGTGAGAGAGTCTTTCAATGGTTTGGTAGGATTTTTGAATGTCATGTCGTAGGACCATGGTACTTTTCAGCCATGGATGAACGTGACGGCTTCTTTTTTCAGCTTCAGCTTTCAGGGTTATCCTGAACTGCCTCGCCAAGTGAGGCCTGTGTGTCCCTGTGTGCTGGAGGAAGGACACTTGTGCTATCCACATCTTCATCTTGGACTGGACAAAACCACCGTTGGGAATGTGTTCCTTGGCTTCGTTTCCTTTCCCTATGGCACTGACCTGACCGTCCTGTCCACTCTTTGGATCCTTTATCTCCCTCTCCCCCTCAAGGCACTTGGTCCTTTTCTTCCTCCTCCTCCTCCTGCTCCTGCTCCTGCTCCTCCTCCTCCTCCTCACCCTAGTTTCTCTCCCCCACCCCTCTCAGTCCCACTCTTCTCAAATTGACGTCTAACTGACTGACAACGTTTTCTTTTGCCTGCCTTCCTTCCTCCCTTCCTCCCTCCCTTCCTTCCTTCCTTCCTTCTTTCCTTGTTTTGGTTTTGTTCCTGTTGTTGTTCCCCCATTAATTTTCAGGTGTACAGACGATGTTTCAGTGTAGCGCAGGAAGGACACAGCGATCACCAGGATACATCTCGTGAGTGACTGTCCGTCACCACTTGGTGTCACGGCAGATGGCATTTGGTGTCATGACGTGCCCGTGACTCACTGATTTCATCCGTGGAAGGCTGCACCGCTTCGTCTGTCTCCGTCACCAGTGGCACTCACTCACTCTCTCCCCTTCCCCACCCACCCCCGCCACCGCGTCACCCCCTCCCTCCTCTGGCCACCACCCATGTGTTCCTTTATGGTATCTATGCGCCTGCTTCTGATTTGTTCTGTTCTGTTCACGGTGTATCCTTTGGTAGATTCTGCATGGAAACGACTGATCTGAGGTGCTTCATTTAGCATAATAGCCTTTCTAAAGATCTCTCCAAGTTCCTGCAGACTGTGAGATTTTATTCCCTTCTGGTGGTTGAGTCCCATTTGTCTGTGTGTGTGTGTGGGGGGTGGGTGGGTGGGTGTGGTGTGGTGTGGTGTGTGTGTGTGTGTGTGTGTGTGTGTGTGTGTGTGTGTGTGTGTGTGTGTGTGTGTCTGCATGCGCGTGCGCACACGCGCACCTGAATAGATACAGGTGTAGGCACACAGACAGAGAGTTCTATCATTCTGTTTGTACGGATGTCTACCTAGGTATAGGTGTCGATACCACACATACACACGCGCATATCTTCTTGGTCCCCGCCGTAGGCACTCCGTGGAGTTGCCGGGTTGGGTCGGATGGGGAATCTTTGGTGGAGTGTCCTGAGGGATCCCAGGACTCGTTTCCCTAGTGATGGGGTTTCTCTCTCTGTGAGGTGCCAGGTGATGAGCTCTGATATCTCTGAGTCCGTCAACACTTTTCTCAGCTGCAGGAAAGATGCATTCCATCGATCAGGAGCCACTGTCTTTTGATGTTTCAAACTTGCTGTCGCGATTGCGAGTCCAGCTCCTGGGCCTTTCCCCTCCAAGTTATCGTTGTCCAGATAAACGCCCCGGGGTGCTTCCGTGAGCCCGCCCCCACCCCCAGCTGCCCCAGCCCAGCCCAGCCCAGCCCAGCCCAGCCCCGCCATTGATTTGTCTTCTACCTTGTGCTTCTGAGTGTCTGTCTGTTCTACCTTTATTTTGAATGAAGGTGTCTGTTCGGGCCTCCTGCCGACTTCGCTCATCGGGGATTGTTTCTCTTTTGGAGGTTCAGTTGTCTGACGCCTATATGTATACACACACGCGCGCACGTAGACATCAACACAGACACATGCGTATGTATGCACATAGGTACATGTACACTGACTAATACGTACGTGTATGCATGCATACGCGTGTGTGTGCATCTATGCACATCAATCTGTGTATATGCACTCTATACACACACTTGCAACTGTACATACGTATATGCGTGTATGTTTACTTACACATACATGTGTGTATATGTATACACATATACAGCCGTACGTCTGTGTGGACGTATATACGCTACATGTAGACGTCTAGGTATGTGTGCATATGTATGTACACACGTGTACATACACGTGTGCATATACACAGGCGGATATGTGTGCATATGTAAGCATGCACGTACGTGTCCGCACATGCGTACACACACACACACACACCTGTGCGTATACATCACACGTACACACACATGTGCATCTATATGCGTTTACACGCCCGTGTTTATTTAAATGTAGGTGTGTATATCTATGTATAGGCACATATGAGCATGTGTATTCGTGCGCGTGCATATCCGTGTACGTATGTGTATAGATGCCTGTGCATACGTATATACACGCAAGCATACATGCACACTTTAAACGCCTAGGCATATACGTGCACGCACAGACACATGCGTGTACGTGAGCATGCATGCATGCCCTTCGTACGCGCTTGTTTATACGCATGTGTGCACACGTATATATAGATGCGAATATGTGTCCGTACACATATGTACATGCGTATATGCACATGTGCGCTCTCGCTCTCGCGCTCTCTCTCTCTCTCTCTCTCTCTCTCTCTCTCTCTCTCTCCCTCTCTCCCTCTCTCCCTCTCTCCCTCTCCCTTTCTTTCTCTCTCTCTCTCTCTCTCTCTCTCTGTCTCTCTCTGTCTCTCTCTCTCCCCCTCCCTCCCTCCCTCCCTCCCTCCCTCTCTCTGACTTTTAAGCTGCCAGAGCAGTTCTACGACTTGACTTTCCTGCCTGGTGGTTTTGTTTCATTTCGTTTCGGTTCTACTTCAAAAAGTTATGCATTCATTGACTTGGCTGTTGTCATGGAGTCCGGGGCTTATTTAGTGGATCCCTATTGACTCGGTCCTCCCCACCACGCCCCTCAACCCCACCCCCGCAGCCCTGCCACCCCAGACCGCCCGGCCGGCCGCCCGCCTTTCCGGTGTTTGTGGCCAGTGATCTTGAAATCCACGTTCTCCTGACCTCAAGTGCACTTTCCCCACCCACCCGCGCTTGCTTGTGTTTGTTGTCTTTGGACTTGGTCACGGTCTCTACCCAGGTTGAGTTTTGTTTTCTCTTGTTGGGGGTCCGAGTGTCTCCTTCGTTTCCTTTCTTGCTCCTGGGTTTGCGTGTCTGTGTCTGTGTCTGCTTTCCAAAGTCCTGCTTTGTTCTCCGAGCAGCGCTTGCCTGGTTGGTTTCACTTTGCCGGTCGGTCCCTTCCTCCCTCCCTCCCTCCCTCCTCCCCTCCCCTCCCCTCCCTCCCTCCCTCCCTCCCTCCCTCTCTCACTCCCTCTTTTGGGGGGAGGGGGTCCGGGGGAGCCCGGGATGTCACTGGTGCCCCTCTCTCGGCCCCCGAGCCCCCGCCGCCGGCGTCTCCGTGGAATGTCCCCCCACCACCCTGGAATCGCGTGGGGGGAGCGCGTCTCCTTCGGGGCAGCCTCCTGAGGAGATAGTTCCCAGCTCCTCTCCCTTCCTCTGCGGCCGGGGTCGCGTCGCGTCGCGTGGCTCGGAGGCGGAGGAGGCTCCGGCCCGAGCTCGGGCGTTTGGGCGGCCGGCGCGGTGGCTCCTCGGCGGCCGGCGACAGCGACCCGTCCTCGGGACGGTCGAGCCGGTTGTCAGGAGCCACCTGGCGGCCGCTTTTATATTGTCCCTCCCCTCCGGAGCTTCGGCGAGACCTTCAGGAGGATTGTGACTCAGCCGCCGGGCCCGAGGCAGTGCTCTCAGAGACGGGCTATGCTGGCGGTGACAGTCCCGGTGACACCGAGGCCTAGGGACGTCCTGCTGTCGCCGGAGATTGGTTCTCTAGGTTTCTGAGGAGGGTGACCGTCGCGGCGCTCCAGATCCGGGCTCTGGGGTGGCCTGGCCGGGTCGACCAGCATCTCCCCGTGCCCCTCCGGCCGTGGAGACGGACCGGCCGGACCCTACCTGGGCCGGACCGCCGAGGTGGGCAGGGAGAGGGTCTTCCCTGCCCGGAGCGCCTGGACTCGGACTCGGCGGTCCTGCCTCCTCCCGGGTCGCCCTCAGGAGCGTTTGCTTCGCCCTCGGCCCCGCTCCGGAGGTGGGGACCGGCCCGGACTGTGGCGTGGAGGTCGGCGGAGGGCGCGGCTGGGTCCGGGCCCTCGGGTTCTCTCTGACCGAGGTGTTTTCCGCGTCGCACTCCGGAGGTGGGGACCCGCCCGCCGGAGTCGTGAGGGGTGACCCGGAGAGGACGGCCGGCGCGGGCGCGTGTGCGGTCCCCCGGTGGGGTCCGGTCGCCTGAGGCGTCTCCCGGCACGCATGCCTTTTCTTTTCTCAAAGTCCCGATAGGTCCGGAGACGTGGATGGACCGGGCCCTGCTTCCGCGGGTGGCCGGGGAGGGCGCGCTCGACCGTTCAGCGTGCCCTCGTGGGTCTCGGTCGTTGGACGCGACTTTTTCTCACCCCTCCCCAACTCCCTGAATCCCGGTCAGTCAGGAGGTGGGTGGGGACCGGCTCGAGCCGTCCTGGGTGCCCTGTGTAGGACGGTCTGGGCCCCGGGCGTGGGCCCTGGTCGGGGCCCGCTCGTCTTGTTGGAGGCGCCCCGCTGACGGTTCTTTCTTCTTTTTTCTTTATGCACGTCGAAGTCAAATCCCCGTTCGGAGACTCGGACGGACCGGTACGCCTACCCGTGTGGGCGAAGCGGGGAGGGAGTCTCCGGCCAGCTCCCTCTCCCTTGGCGTCCGCGCCCCCACTTTTGCCACCACGCGGCCCCCTCTCCCCCCCCCCCCAAGTCGACCAGATGGCCCCCGAGAGCTCCAGGCCTGATGTTCATGGGGTAGTGCTGGGGACAGGTGGCCGGGTCAAGGTTCCGGGGTCCCTCCCTGCGAGTCATAGATGGGCCCCGCTGTCGTCTGCTGTCATTTTGTCGCCCAAAATAGGTCTTTTTTGCCACCAGGTAAGTGCTGACACGGTCTCCTTTGGTGTCTGCCGCCGAGGACTTTGGGTCTCTGGATGCACGCGGGGCTCCGGGCCTGTGGGCCGCCAGCTGGCGCCTGGTTCTGCCTTTGCCGCTGGAGCCGCCTGCCTGGGCCTGTGCGCCGGCTCCTGTGTGGCGTGTCTGGCCGACCCAGCTCGTGGTGCCGCGTCTGGGCGACCCGAGGGTGGTGGGGCGAGGCGGTGTGGGTCTTTGGCCCTGTGCTCCCCGCTGCGGGCACCCGGTGGCGGCTGGGACGACCCCTGCCCTGTAGGCTCCGTGCCAGCTGTTCTCCTCCTGGGGTCGTTGGCTGCTCTCGCCTGAGGTGTGAGGTTGTGGGCAGGCGGGGGGGAGGTTGTCGGCGAGGCTTAAAGCGGGCCCCTCCGGTGACTGTCCTCGCCTGTGCCTTCCCCCCCCCCCACACACACACACCTTGGCTCAACTGATTGATGTGGTGTGGTTGTGCTCTCCCGGGCCGGGCCTAAGCCGTGCCGGACGAGGGACGGGTGTTCCCAGTGAACGTGTCCGCTCTTCTCGGTCTGTCCACGGGGCCCCTCGCCTGTCTTTTCCCCCTTGCCCCTCGGGCAGGGTGAGGAAGGCAGGGGTTGGGGTGTGGCCTCCGGCCCTGACCTTCGGTCTCCTGTCCCCCGCCTTGGGGTGCCTAGTGGGGGCCGTTGGGCTTTGGACACAGCAGATGCGCTTGCTTCGCCTTCCTGGCGTGTGCCCCGCGAGCGGCCCTCCCTGCGGTGGGGAGGGCTGTGCCGCTGCCATGCCGCGTGCCCGTGCTTGGGTGTGTGAGCATGCCTCGTTGGACCCTCGGTGGTGCCCCTGGAGTGCTCCAGGTCGTCCCTCAGGTGCCCGAGGCCGAGTGGTGGTGTC